>NC_142781.1:14887288-15187288 GCF_988280905.1 Pimephales promelas
GGAAATGAACAAATAAATGCTCTACTGCTGAAGGAGAAAACCAAACACAAAGGCCTGGAGGATCCATGAAACTCAACATTCATATGATGGAATCCTGAGATCAGTACCAGTAGCCACAGAAGAGAGCCTTCATAAGTGATTGAAGCTAAATAATTCACGCGGTACATCAAGATATATAGTGCAATGCATGATAGTGATTTGTTGGAGCGTGAATTGAACTCCATCAAGATCTTATGCTTGATTCTGAACAACTGCAATTTCCTCTCAAAAAATATATGCCTAATATATGCCAAGTTCTGTCATTAAACTCTAGATGGCGCAGGCTGATGATATTCACAGCGTTTACTACTTGGCACAAGCTGATTGGTTCATGTCGCATCTGCAGCCAATGAGCTTCCCGTTTACAGCGCACTTTCAGAGTTCCTCCGAGAGTCTCCATCTTCCCCAGCTCAATCTGTATAGATATGCTATGGGTTAATATATACACTCACCTAAAGGATTATTAGGAACACCATACTAAGGGCCAATCCCAATTCTACCCCTTACCCCTTCCCTTTCCCCTAGCCCTACCCCTTCGCCTTCCCCTTGACCCTTGAAACAGAGTGGCAATGCGTAGGGGTGAAAATATTCCCCTAAGAAATGGGACACCACTACGCCTCCGTTAAACGTCATCATAAGTCGTCGCTAGCGCCTACGTCACAGGAGATGCGCCGATGTTTATCACAACTTCCAAGATCCCGTCGACAGCTGCAGTTATCTCAGTCGCGTGGGTTACAGCTATTTTCTTGCATCTTGTGAAGTTCGCAGGAAACAACGGAGACGACGAAAATATGTTGCGGGACTATCACTAGCAAACTACAGTAATTTTAGCGATTTTTTTCTTTTTTTTTATTTTTTTTTTTACAAACGTTTCTGTGAAGAAACTGACCGTAAATATGAACACAATATTGAATGTAACATAAAGCAAATCATTATTTGTCGTTATAATACTTATTAAAGCCACAAATACTTAAATTTATGGGTCTCCTTTGTCGCTTGGGCAGCCAGCCTGGGTTAGCAGTGACACTTCTCATACCCCTTCGTTTGAAGTGTGCTCCCGAAAAATCTTCGTTTGAAGGGCTATCTGGCCCTTCACCCTAGCCCTCCCCCTCCAACCAAAAGAGAATTGGGACAACCCTACCCCTTCACGTGGACACGCAAAACGGAGGGGAAGGGGAAAGTGAAGGGGTAAGGGGTAGAATTGGGATTGGCCCTAATACTGTGTTTGACCACCTTTCGCCTTCAGAACTGCCTTAATTCTACGTGGCATTGATTCAACAAGGACCTGAAAGCATTCTTTAGAAATGTTGGCGCATATTGATTGGATAGCATCTTGCAGTTGATGGAGATTTGCGGGATGCACATCCAGGGCATGAAGCTCCTGTTCCACCACATCCCAAAGATGCTCTATTGGGTTGAGATCTGGTGACTGTGGGGGCCATTTTAGTACAGTGAACTCATTGTCATGTTCAAGAAACAATTTACATTTTGAATTCAGGGGGCATTTAAGAATCGATATTGGTTCGTAAAAAATCGAATCGATTAAAATAGAGCAATCGATGTATTATTATTATTTTTTTTTTACAAATTACAAATGCATATTAAATATCGACATTTTT
Source organism: Pimephales promelas (assembly GCF_988280905.1). NCBI lineage: Eukaryota > Metazoa > Chordata > Actinopteri > Cypriniformes > Leuciscidae > Pimephales > Pimephales promelas. The sequence continues at coordinate 14,888,947 of NC_142781.1, forward strand.
TTTAAAAGTAACCTGTGGGATATCTGTTGGTCTTAAAAAAAAATTGTGGATTATGTGTTCCTCTGTTGTGTAGGCTATGTTAAGTATCTGATGTTAGGCAGCAGATGGGAAAATATAAATCATTATAAATCATGTAAATCATTTTCACACTTTTAAGAGTCTTAAAAAAATTTAAAATAAACATAAAAAAATCTGGCATTGAGACAACTACTATAAAAGGATGAAATATTAGCATATTGCAATATGTTGCTTGCAAAAACATCCCCTCACACAATTCACAGCTACGACCGTCAACAGAGAAAGGCAGATGGCGTAGTTACAGCATCCACCAGCAGGGGCAAAATGGATGATCCCAACCCCTAACCACTTTCTTTAAACAAAGAGCTCGGATTAACATACTTTTCATCGACTAAACTGTATATTGTAGAACAGCATGGACAGTCATCTACAGGAGCTTCGGCAGAAGGTTGCGCGTCAATGTGTGAATTTTAGTGGCATGCAGGGGCCTTACTTGACCTGAGCTTGAACTCTTTAACAGTTCTGCCTGCATACTCACACACTCCAAACACATAAGCAACAGATGGCCAGGACACTAATTGTCCATCAACTGTAATGTGTGTGTGTTTCTGTTGTTGAGTGGAAGCTATTACTCCTTCGGGAAGTTATTTCAAAACGCCCTCCATCTCTCTCTGTTCTCACCCTCTTTAACCTGAGCCAATGGAGAGTCGTCCTCCGTGTTCTCGCTAATGAGAATTACCGTGTGTGTGTGTGTGAGAAAGAGACAGTCTGCCTTCTGGTGCATGTTACAAGTGAATTTTGAAGATGTCACCTTTATAAGAGTGACTGTTTGAGAGTAACTTGTCTGACTTGTCAAAGAAGTTCAAAATTCCAATGGCAGGTTGATGTGTATATTACTTAAACACTTTCACATTAGTGTAAAACATCAGAGAGAAAGATGACAGACTTATAATTGGATTTTTGTTCAGTTGGTTTTGAATAAAATTCATTAAAATAATAGTATGTATGTGTGCATGTTACACGTTATATTTTTTATATAATGTATATATATATTATTTGCATATGTTTATCATACATATTTCAAATATATTTACACATTTATATTTATAATTTATTCAGCCTGGTTTCATCCTTTACTGGCATTGTTTTTGGAGCTAAATTCCTTTACGAACAAAGATAGAACGGAAAAAAATTATAATAATTTCTGAAAACATTCCGAAAATGGTTTAGTGACTTAGTAGCCTGGGAAAAACCAGACAACTTCCGGCAAATTTAGATTTGATCTGTAAGTTAGTCTGGCAAAGAGCTCATTCAAGCCCATTTCCAATCCGCCGAAATCGCGGCACTAATCAGAAACGTTGAGGCGGGCTTTACACGATGACGACAGTGCTGGGATTTTGAAGCAGATTTTGTAGCCTACATTACAAAGATGGATGCCGCCGTCGAACATCACTTGTTCGAATCAGCTATCGTGTCTGTTTTAAGTGATTTGAACGTGTCCTTTTTGTTAAAAACCGAGCAAAGAACAACACTCGGAGATGTTTCTCCGCCGGCCGCCGCTCTGCAAACTTCATCTCCTTCATCGCTCTGATTGGTTTTAGGTCTATCCGCGACGTCCGTTGGTGACGCCCCTCTGGAAATGATTTGTCTATGACACTTTCCCAGACCATAAGTTACAACTGAGAATGGTCTGGTTTTAACCAGGCTAGTGACTTAGCATCAAGTAAACTAGATGCATTTAAAGAATGCATCTGCTTTTTAAAACTTAAATTGTTCTATGTCACTTTGGTCGCAAGTATGCTACTGACGTGACCCTCTTGGGTAATTGTTTTCAAGTTTATTCCAGCCACTCTTTCATCGAGTGTCATTTGTTTTGTAGTTTCCCTAATGGCCTGGTTCTCAAACATTGCAGTGTTGCTTAAAACTGCCTGTCTTTCTGGATTGAGTGTGTATTTAGCTGTTCAGTTTGATATGTTCTCCTTTGGGCAGATGGTTCAGAAATTGAATAAAAATTTAACTAGAAGATTATTTATGTTAAGTGTCCTTTGTGCTGGTGCTCTGGTTGTTTATGTTTCAAGGGGCATTATTGATCTAGTGTTATGAGGGCTGTTGCTTCATCACCCCTAATAGAGGTCAGGGGTCACCAGACAGAAAACAAATCAGTCTTTGTAAACGCATGTGGATGTGTTTAATGTAGGAGATCTTCGTCAATGTTCATCCATCCATCCAATAACTACGTCAAACCATCCATCCGGATTTTCTATCAATATTTCCATCATTCCATCGATCCATTTCTTCAAATAATGATTCCAATCCAAATTCAATGTCACTATCTCCATCCATCCATCCATCCATCCATCTATTTTTAATAACTTTTCCAATCAATCCATCACATCCATCCATCCTTAAAGCTCTTTCCCATCCATCCATCCATCCATCCATCCTTAAAGCTCTTTCCCATCCATCCATCCATCCATCATTAAAACTCGTTCCCATCCATCCATACTTAAAGCTCTTTCCCATCCATCCATCCATCATTAAAACTCGTTCCCATCCATCCATCCTTAAAGCTCTTTCCCATCCATCCATCCATCCACCCATCCTTAAAGCTCTTTTCCATCCATCCATCCTTAAAGCTCTTTCCCATCCATCATCCATCCTTAAAACTCATTCCTATCCATCCTTAACTCGTTCCCATCCATTCATCCATCCATCCTTAAAGCTCTTTCCCATCCATCCATCTATCTATTTTTTTAATAACTTTTCAAATCAATCATTTAGATTTCACATCCATCCATCCATCCATCCATCCATCCTTAAAGCTCTTTCCCATCCATCAATCTTTCTATTTTTAATAACTTTTCAAATCAATCCATCTAGATTTCACGTCCATCCATTGGTCCATCCTTAAAGCTCTTTCCCATCCATCCATCTATCCATCCTTAAAACTCTTTCCCATCCATCAATCCATCCATGTTTAAATCTCTTTCCCATCCATCCATCCATCCATCCATGTTTAAAGCTCTTTCCCATCCATCCATCCATCCATCCATCGAGATTTGTTTAAAACTCTTTCCCATCCATCCATATTTCTTATCACTACACTGTCCGTCCATCCCGTTCCCTTGGTGGAGATGAGGAGATGGTAGGTTTGTAGGTCAAAGCTCAAATACATCTGTATTAATCTGTGTCATTCTGTGTTGTTATAGGCTCTGGAGCTCCGTGCACGCTGTGACTGTCCCGCCCTCCCCGAAGTTGACCCCCGTGTTGTTTTTTACAAGAGTGTAAAATTGCTTCTAGACAAAATTGAAAAACAAGAGCTGATGGAAAAAGAGGAAAAGATTGAGAAAGAGAGAGCTGGAGTCATGTTGCCACTCCCCCAAACCCATCCCGTCCCGGCTCAAGGGTCTCAGCCTCAGCTTGGGGGAGTGCTGGCCACATCCGCTCTGCCACAAACTCTGCTTAGTAAATGAGACTTGATGAAATGTGACTGACAGGGACAAATTCAAGCTTTCCTTTTCATTTCTCTTTTTCAAGTCCATTGGCTCTGAACAAGGCCTGAGAGGATCGTCAGATAGAACTGGACAATTTTAATTTTGAATCCATTACATTAGTTGTCACTTTAATACACATTTGTTACCTAGGTCAATTGCTGTGGTAATAGTCTGTACGATTATTTGGAATAGGCATATGTACATCATTTGTGTGTGATGCTTGAGTTTGTGCCCTAAATTCAAGTATCCGCCGCAGTGCGTTCGTGTTAATAATGGAGCTATTCTAAATGGGCTTTTAATTAGATTTAATGATGTTATTAGCATAAGACCCCTGTGAAGTTGAATGCATAATGTTGTATAGTACATTATTCATCAAACATCTGCCTTTGCTTTAATGTCCTCTATAGGTTCTATCCTGTGATATAACTCTGATGTATATCAGCTAATGTCACTGTCTTTAAAGCTGCATGGAGCTGTGGACACACTTCATTATTTAAAGGATTTGTCAATGGCCAGCGGACGCCAAATGAGTCCAACGCTTGCATTCTTGGCAAGTGTTGATTTTATTTTTTTAAATGCACTGTGAATATGTGACTGAAATTACACTCAAGATAAATTAATTTCACTCAGCATTTGTACATTTTTTCAGCTCCTTATAAACTGTTTCGAGTGAATGATATTTGCTTTAATAAGTATACATTGTTATTTAATATGAGAATTCAGGAATTGATGGCCCAAATCTGAAGGGGTTTGCTGTGAATTATGGAGGGCTACTTCTCACATGAAATACCACCGGCATTCACTTTTGGAGAAGTTTTTGGATCCAGAACTAGAGGTGAGTTCACCCTCAAGAGCATCTCATTGTATTCTTGTGGTAATGTTTCCTTTTCAGTTCTGTGTTATTTACGGTATTTTCCATAGTTATTAAATTGTCATTATCAAATTCTGGCAATGTTTCCAATGCTGGAAAGACTACATTACTTACAACAGTTTAGCACTGATTTTGAGGGTATGTTGCATTTCTACCTGATTTGCATGATTCCTTTAGTGAATAAGGTGCTAAAAACACAATCCATGTGGGCAAATCAACAGCATTATCAGCAGGAGCCATCCGTTCTTAGTAATTCCCCTGATTTTACAGGAAGGATTTAAACTATTTATTTAATTTGTACTTCCATTCTAAGGCAGGGCATAAAACATCTAAGCAAGCAGACATAAAGCCAGCCAATCTGCTGCTGCTGCTTCCTTCCCTAGAGGCCACTTTTTATAGAGTGATGTACCGGTAAAGTGCAACATGTTTCTGTCTGTCAGACAAATGTGACACTGCACTCTCTGGGCCTCTAACGAGGGAAAATGTGGGAGGACAAAAGCACCATATCGAAGAAAAAAGAATGATGCATTTGCTCTTACTGGGCAGATTTTTGAGCAGATGGCTGTATTTGTCCTCTCACCAGCCCATTAGCTATTTCCATACAGACTGAGGAAGACCTCTCACTAAGAGATGCCACCAAGAGATTGGTGTTGATTTTATCTCTATAGGTCTACATTTTATCAATTTTTGGGCTGGTTATAGTTCTTTTCCACATCAGAAGAGCCACTGATGCTACACGTAGAGTTTGAGAGTTTGCCAGGAGAAAATGGTGCATGTAGCTAAAACCGTAATCCTGTAGAAGTTTTTTGTAACATTGCATTTGGTTTCTAGCCCATCAATGCTGGCTTAGGTAGTTGATCAGCTGGACTTAGGGACCTGGTTGCATTGGTAGATGATCTTGGTCCATTTTAAGATTCTTGACCACCAACAAACAAGCTATCAAATTCCATAAAACAGCTTGAACACCTTAAACTGGTGACCTGGTTCTTCCGCCCAAACCCTCGACCAAAATAGACTACCAAAGGTTGTTTAGTCCGTTCTAGTCAAGTCAACAAGAGCTTCTCCACCACTGTGGACCAAAACAAACGAGCCATCTGAGTGTATAAGGAATCCTGTTTTTTTCAACTGATGCCTTGAGCATCCAGTTGGTAGCAATTGGAACCAATTATGAGTATCTCAACCACCATGGACCAGCAATACAGTGTCTACCACCTTAAGCTGGTCTGATCTGGCTGTACCATTAGGACTTCTGACCTTGACCAAGATGGTGTAGTACCTCATCCAGTTGGTAGACTATCTTGGTCAAGGTGGTAAGAGATTCTCGATCACCAACAAGCCAGCTACAATGTTCCATAAAACAGCTTGACCACCTTTAGCTAGTATGAGTGGGATTTCCTGCAGGACTAGGTCTAGTAATATACCTAAGCTAGTTGATTGACCATCCTGGACAAGCAGTTATGAGCTTCACAACCAAAATGAACGAACAAACAATAAACTATCTGACACTTAAGCTGGTCTGACCTGGCTTTTCCATAAGTACCCTTATGGTGCTTTTCTACTACACAGTACCAGCTCCACTCGACTTGGCTTGGCTCGTCTTTGTTTGGTTTTCCACGGTTTAAAAGTTGTACCTGTTCCTGCTATCGGGTACTTTTTTTTGTACCGCCTCCGGCGAGGTTCTGAGCAAGCCAAGGCGATACCAAAATGTCACGTGAAAACAGTGCCGATTGCTGATTGGTCAGAGAGAATTGTCACCATTCACTGCGTCATCATTGCACGCACCATATGGAGTATCCAGAATAACGCCACTATTTTTAATTAGTTTCGCCAGAGATAGTTACTAAACTAACTACTATTATTATGGCAACTCGGGAGAATACGCCGTGGTCAAACGAGGAGGTGCAGACTTTCCTTTTTAACAAACCAGTTACCTTTTACTATACATAAGCTTGACCAACTTTGACTGGGTTTTTCAAGCAGTACCGTTGACCCTGCAAAGGTCTACTACTTTAGCCTGGACCCCACTACCTGATAGTTAAGCTGATCAACCATCTAAACCAACTTTGACCAGCTAGAAACCTAGAATCTTGTCCTAAAACCACTGCTCTACCACGCCCACACAAGTGCTGTTGATCTAAAAGTTCAATCTTTCATCTGCAGAAAAGTAAAAAACATGTTTTGATCAAAAACACAGTACAAAACTGCAATCCACAACCCATAATGCATGTAGTTGACAATTATCTACAACTCTGCCTCCCTCCAGGCCCACTTCATGCTTAAGCATGCTCCTTTTTGTTATTAAGTAGGACACATCTGTAGTTTTGCTGCTGTTTTGGCAGTAATTATCTCTTGTTCTTAGCACACTTTATCTTGTTTGTCTCTTTGACTTTTCTTGTCTTTGCTTTGTTTAATATTGCATTATGAATGAATGTGCTAAACTGTGTTCTTCAATGGCAAAACAACACGTAGAGAGTCTGCTCAGCTGGTTTTAGTGCAGTGGCATCTGTTTGTGTTACCTCTATAAGCAAATGTCTCACCATGGCCTTTGGGGCAGGATTCTTCTGACCCACTTAGTAAAAATACATCTTTTAAAAACTCTCCCTTGACGGACGAGCCCTTTGAAGGTGTGGGTAGAAAGTGTGCCTGTTTAAATTCGGCAGCTGTTGTGATCTAAACACGCAGCCTATGTCTAAATTAGATGCAAGCTCAATGGGATGTCGGACAAGTGATTAAACCATCAAAACAAACACAGGAAGTGAACTTCAGGGAAATATGCTGCCTTTAGCTTCATTTGCACTGCTCTGTGTATTATTTTACTTGCTCTAACCACTTAGCTGCACTGTCTAAAGGTATATTGTTCTCTGTGTGAGTGTCACTAGACTAACCCAAGCATAAATCAAATCAAACACTGGCCAGGTAAACTAGGCTTGGTTTACACCTGGTATTAAGATGCGTTTAGTTCGATCAGATCACAAGTGGACGATGCTAAATACAGGTGTAAACGGGGTCTAAAACGTTTTGAGCTTGTCCACTTTTGACCACTTCCAGAGGTACTCGAAAACACATTTGACTGGATCGTTCAAACACATTCATGTGGTCCACCAAAAAAATAAAGCGCGTATTCTTTGCCTGCTGAACTATTGCGTTAACAGTATGGGAAGCGCGTAAACCAGAAGGAATTAAAATTTTGGAAAATCTCTGGTCACGTTTAAATGTAATTTCCATGATCTTATTTCATCCATTAAAGCAAAAGATCTGAAAATGCCCATGCATTTACCCACCCATAGACCCTCCCCTCGAAGAAATCAATACAGAAGTAGTTGGAAAGTGGACAAAAGAGCCAGGGGAGGCACTGTTTTGACCTCCAGTTTATGTTGCTGACATGGTCTTTGAGACAAGAATCTTCAAATATGAATTTTCCATTTTTACAGCATATTATATGTCCGTCTATAATATGTCTTATCAGACTCAAAAACTGCACAGTTTCCATTATCCATTTAAAAAAAAAAAGATATCTACTTATCTGATGAACACATTCAAACTCTCACATCCCCCATACTATTGCAGATAAGAGAGAGAAATGTAAGTGTGTTTAGCCATTGTTCTGAGATTAATAGCGCTATGCCAGTTTTCACCATTTTTTTTAATCTGTGAGGTTTTTCATAATGCGAAGTGGAAATTCTGTTCCTAATATGTAAAAACATGCTTTTTTTTCACATGAACACATGAGCTCTCTGTGGTGTTTTAAAATACAGAAAGGCTTTGATCTTGATGACCACATTTCATTATTTAATATGAAAACTGTGTCTCATAAGCTTCAAAATCAGACAGACAGATAAGTACTTGACCGAGGTCATGACAAATGAGTTTACACAAAATAACGTTAATTTAATTTAAATTAAGAGTCGAATTTATCAAAATTGCTTAGGTTTTGATTTGAATTGAAATCTGAAATGAACAGTTTAGGACTTTGTAATGTTAAGAAGGGTATTTAATGTTAAATGACTGTATCAGATTGAAAAGAAACTGTATCGCCCATCCCAAAAATACAGTTACAAATATAAAGTTCATTCCAAAGACTATGTTTTTTAAACTGGAGAGATGTTGATAAGGCAGGAGAGGTCAAATATGGAGTGGCACACCACTGGACAGTCTATTTTCTTTCATGTTCTGTTTGTGTGACTTTCCATCTGTGTTCAGCAGAGCGGTGATGCGGTGCAGCAAACTTCAGAGCGTACTGGTCCTACAGGGCAATGTTATGAAGGGCATCTGAGAACACACACAAACACTGACCAGCACAGACAGACACAGGTCACTGGTGCATGTTTACAGCCCAGAACACCTCATTTCTCCTGCAGCCATCATACTGAGAACAGCAGAGTTAGAAAACTGGAAGCTCCTCAGATTAAACCCGCTTTCTTACGCTGCGTGCTAGAGACCCCATCAAATCAAACTCTAACTTTATCCGTGTCTATTAGCATGCTATGTATTACAAAAGGTTGAAAAAATATGCTTTGTTCAGTGAAATTAAGTCCAATGTCTGTTAGCTTTGAGACCAGTGATATGTACACCTAAAAGCTGAGAAATTTGTCCATCTTTTCCAGGTAAATGGACCACAATGTCACCATAACCTTTTGATTCATCTTGTATGACATATTTATAACCACCAGACCACAAAATATGGCTTCTAGTTCATGTCTGCTAGCCTTGGGGCTATTCAAATGCTAGTGCACTAAATATATACACATTTACAGTCTTTTCCAGGTAAATGGACCCAATGATGACATCATGTTTGCTTTCTCTTATATGACATATTCAAAGACCCGCTGAAATCCAAATCGCTCTTTTAATGTCTGTTACATTTGAGGCCTCTGATATGTGTGACTTGGAAGAAAAAGACTACATTTTTAGGCAATGAACCAAAATTATGACATGTTACTTTCTTATTATTTATCTATGACTTAAAATGAAATGAAAATGACATTTAGCTCATGCCTGTTAGCTTTGAGTGCTCTAAAGTAAACCAAAAAGTTAACAAAATGTAAACACATTTTATATTTACGTACTTTCTCTTCAAGGAATATAGACCAAAATTATGTGTTTAATTATGTTTCCTTATAAGATATATTTAAGACCCAGTGGAATCAAAATCATGTTAGCCCATATCTGTTAGCTTTGAGGCTATCAAAATGCTAAGTACCTAAAGGTTGACAAAATATATACAAATTTACTATCTACAGTCTTTCTCTTCCAGGTTAATGGACCAACGTGTTGACGCCATCATCCACTAAGGTGTGTGAATACAAAAGTGTGTCCAATGAATGCTTTCTATCCACCTTATTCCTGACGACCTTACTGCTTTTTTAATTATGTTCCGGTTTGGGGAAATCATAAGGTTGCCCTACAAATGAAGCTGATCCGTCAGTTTCACTGGATGAGCCGTCAATTTTCCTTCATGATTTATTTTCAGACATCATGAGAATAATGTTATACTTGGTATTTTAACGTGACATGTTATAACAATAATATCTATGGCAAGAGATCTTTTCAGTCGTTGCTTTCTTTTCCTCATAATGATTTGTACTTTTTCCTTTGCAATTCGCTGTAAAAGTATGAAAAAGGACACCATATTTGGCACATTTGTGGTCTGTTCTCCAGACTTTAATTTAAGATATTCCATTAATAATTCACTGGAATGCACAAATAATCTCTCGTTATTCTCCTCAAATCCTCATGTTTGTTTTCACATATAAATGCAATTTATAATCTGTCAAAATGACGGAAATCACTTTGATATAGTCACGTAATGCCGAAGTTAATGAACATTTTGATTAAGGCTTGTTATACAATACAGATATTTGCCTACTAGAGTGATATTAAACCAAAGACTAGTGCATGTGGGGCTATTTTTGGTCTGTTGAAAGTACCTGCTGATTCTTTTAAACTTTTACATTTTATTTTAATGTTCGACGGTTGAAGGGTGAGTCGATTAATGTCATCTCATTGTAACACTTTTTTAACGTATAGCGAGTCTTTCAGCTTAATGGAAGTTACACCCATAATTCGTCATAAAGCATCATGGGGCGTAGGAATAAGGTGGATAATTAGATTGCCTTTCTTCTGCTGGTAAATTTCTGGAAGGTCCTGCTCCAACCGAGGAACTGCCATTGCGATGAAAGGGAATGCTAACGGATGGCTCATCAGGTATTATAAACCTTTCTACAGATGCCTGCTAGCAATAGCAAGTAACGAATCATGGTTTAATGGTACGTCTTAAGGCCAATTTATACTTCTGCATCGAGGGTACACCGTAGTGTACAGCGTAGGCTACGTAGGTGACGCCGTCTTGCGCATTTATACTTCTGCGTTCAGGTCTTGGTTGCTCTGCAGTACTGCTCCGAAACGCTAGTTGGCGGCGGAGGGTTTTAATGTTCCACGGTGTTTAGATTCCTCGCGGCTAGGTTACTACAAGCAATGGTGACTGAAAGAGAGCGGATCATGTTGCAGTTGGAGCTTAAACGAGAGAAGATGTCGGAGGAGATGATACATGAGGAAATGCGTAGGAGGAAATACGATGCTACCAAGCCGACCAATCACGGATCTTGCGGTCCGCGTCGTCGCGACGTGTAGTTACATTTTTGAGGAGGTGCGCATCAGGCTACGACGAATGGTACGCGGTATGGTACGCGTCTGTGCGTATGCTACGCCGTACCTACTGCACGCACCCTACGCAGAAGTATAAATTGGCTTGTAGATGCAGTCACATTTGCCATTGTTTGGTGAATTTTGTGGGCGAAATCGTTATTTTCATAGGAATCCATAAGATCTGGGATTTCGCACGAGGCTGAAAGATTTCCCGAAGCAACGGTTCAAGTTTTTCACCGATTTGCCTCATTGGCCAACAGGAAACTGCTTGGTGTGAAAGTGAGTTCTGTGTGAGCTGTGCTTCATAAATTTCTACTCTGGACCTTTTTTGCTAATGTAACTGCACATTTAAGCTCCCACCTCAACAACATGAAAGAAAATTGCGTTCGTCAGACCATTTCATGGGGTCTTCAAATGTGAGAAACATGTTGTGAGCTAAGCCTTGTCCTGGATCTTTCTTTCTTTTTATCTTTTCAGATCACTTCCCTCTCCCTCTCTATGGGGCAGTTTCTTTTTGAAACACGCTCTGCTTTTGGATTTTATACCCACTCACTTCATCAAAGTGCTGTCTGCTCCCTCTGTATCGAATAATAATCATTCTCCAGTCATGCCTCCATTCAGGGCTCAGTAATCACCTCCTGCTTTCATTTGCTCACTTTGCTTATTTCTCCCTCCTTTTTTCTGTGTTCCACGCTTGAAAACGTCCCTGAACTGAAGAAATAAAGGCCGATAAAGTGTGGCGGCATTTGGGGGGCTCGAGGGGCACCAAACTCCTTACCGTCAATGGCACCGGGACGAGGGATTTACATATGAATACATTTGAATAATTTCACATTAACCTTCCGAACGCTCGCGCTTTTGTTGTTTCCGAACACATATTCTAATGGTGACATTACAATTTAAAGCCTTGTAGAACAACCACGGCGAGCGGTAATGTCAAATCACGGGGTTGTCGGGCTTTACCGTACAGATGTCATCGATGTCATGTGTCGGTCTGATAAAAAGTTTTTCACTTTAGTTCAGAGCCTAGTCGATCTGTATGTGTATGTTGCGTGGTTTCTCCTTGGCTCCGACCACAAGAGGGGAAATGTACATTTCTGCATTCGTTTCATCTTTAATTGCAGCGTAAAGCTTTGCTCATTAATCCACAATGAGAGCAGGAGACTTTTCTCGCGCTGCTTGACTGCTTCAGAAATCCCTGCTCTGTGTCTAATTACCACACGCTACACACAAAGAACTGGGCCAGCCATACACGCACTCAGCAGTGACCATGATTCCTCCATGATTCCTCACCCTGGAGTTTAGAAAACAGCTCGTTTAACAAATTATTGATCTTTTTTCCCTCAGATCAATAAGAAATCGTTTGTTTATCAATATCATTAGTCTCTAAAATAGCTCATAGCTAGGTATGCTAGTGGATCAATTAGTTCCCAGATCCATCAGAAATCCATATGGGAGTGATGATGGAGGAAACTGCTGCCTGTTTGCTTATGGCAGGTTTAATGAGTTGATTGGTTGTTTCCAACTAGGTCGTCATATAGTGACGCCTTTGACAATGCGTAGGCTATACATCAAATGCACATGGCACCCTTTAGCGTCAATATAACACATTTCAGTTATGGGTAGGTTTAGGTCTGGGGTAGGGTTAGAGTTAGACCACTAGGAGGCGCCTTCTGGCCCATATATATCTGCGTCTCATATTGACGCTAAAGGGTACCATGTGCGTTGGATGTCTAAGCATTGTCAAAAGCGTCACTATATGACGCATTGGGATGAGAACGGGCTGTTGTTTCTTGTTTTACTGGATTTTGGTCTTGTCACTTCGGCAATTGTATTTAAAGGTATAGTTCATTCACTCTGTGATCTTTTACTCTCCACTTTTTAAAATAGTATTGAAATGGAAATTGCGATGGTTTTTTTTCTCTTCCATATTGTGATTTATCTCTGAGAAAAATGGCTTCTCGAACAAGAAAAGAAAAGGGCAGGACTTGATTTTGTCCATGGAGAATTGATTGGATGGTTGTGGTTTGCTGTTGCTGTGATGTTGAATGTTTGCGTTGGATTTGAAAAATAGTATCATGGATTTCTTTACGTTCTCTTATCAGACATCTTTACATTCCCTAAAGCTCAGATTTTACCATTGCCATTCAAAGATATCATCAGTATGAACGCAGTAAGATCTAGCATGATTCCCTTTCATTCTTAATGTGAATCGTGCGGTAGATAAGTCCATCTTTACATCTTATCTGTTTCTGAAATGCATTTAGTAGGCACCCAGTGATGTGCATGGATGAGTTGTAAGCAGCAGATATGTGTGCTGTCCCCCCGCCACCCCGTGTTGCAGTACCTGGTCCCGTTACCATAGTTTCCATCATGCACAATGTGTTTGTGATGTGAAGGACAAAGCAATGATAAGTGCTGTTGGGAGCTCTCGTTTTCTCTCTCGCTGTCCTCCACCCACTCCTCATCTCGGAAATGTCAGTAAAACCACAGAAAGTGGCCCAAAATTGGACAGACGCTACAGAAGAAAGGTCTTCTTTGAGAGTTACAGATCCCTGTGCTGTTTATGTGTGCATGTTCATGTTGGGGAAGTTTTAATGGGATAGTTCACAGAATTCTGTAATTATGTCGTTCAAAACCCATATGACTTTCTTCTATAGAGCACAAGAAAAGGATTTTTAAAGTACATCATGGACACTTTTACTGACACAGTTTTCAAATTACGATTGTGAATTGGGACTGGTGCTGTCAAGCTAAAAATTGACAAAATTAGCTGTGTAAATGTGGTCGATGCGACTTCTGCAATATATTCTAAATCTTCCAAAGCTTTTCAATAATTTAGTGTTAAAAAAAATATCCCTCTCGACTGTAGCTCTTAAAGGAATAGTTCACCTAAAGTCATGTGATCATTTACACACATTTATTTCCGTGTTGTTTTCGACCCTACTGGCTCGGATTGTATTTTTCTAAAACAGTTTTCTTTTATGTCAAAGTCATACAGGTTTAGAATGACATGAGGGTGAGTAAATGATGACAGAATATCAATTTTAAGTTGAACTATATCTTTAAGGGACCGTTTGGACGACACGCCAATTCGTATAATCGCTTTTCAGCGTGTTTATGAACGCCATTGTCTTAATGTTATTACTGTATATATAAATATATGACTTACCTCAACCCCGTCCCCAACCGTCACTGGGGTTAATGGCATTTATGACTGTTCCCTTACCATCCTAGGAAAAAAAAAAGATCGCTCCCCAGATGTAGATGTACATTTTGCTTCGTTTCGCGTGGACATTTGACGGCGTGTACAGACACGCGGAATCACTCGGACGTTAATGGCGTAGACATACACGCAGGATAGCCCAAAATGCGTAGAGATAACACGCCACTTGACTCGAAAGTGGCGTGTATGTTTACGCAAAAGTCATGATGTCATGTTGTTTTAGAACTTGACAGCCCCCATTCACCTTCATTATATAGGAAAGAGCGACCACAACATTTGTTTTATTGTGATTGTTCGAAGATGCCAAATGGGTATGGAGAGTGACATTTTCATTTCAGGGTGAACTGTCCCTTTAATAAAGAAGAGCCACAGTACCTAAAAGCAGATTTTGTGGACTTTCAGACTGTAAAGCTGTGGAGATGTAGAGAGAGAACATAAAGCAGTGTGTGGCGTTATAGCGCGTGTCAGAGAGAAGCTGACTCAGATTGCTGGCTCTGTGGCAGTTCACAGTGGGGTGTGTGAGCTGAATGATGTCCTAGTCAGCACCCCGAGGTCATTAGATCACACACACACACACTGATACTGTAGAATTCATCCAAACTTTTTCTAGGTCACTTCCTGCAGTGCTGGCACTCCTGCTTTATCAGGTTATACACACAGACACGTATAATCTTTTTATTTCTTATGTTTACTATCTGCAATATGCCCAGGTACACGTGTCATCCATATAAGACCTGTCTATTTGACAGGTCACAGATCTCATCCAGCATCATTCTCCATCAGCTTTTCTCTCCTAACTTGTTTCCTCCAAATAACCTTATTCTAGGCTGCCCTGTTTCCAAATAGTTTGCCCCTGTCCTGTGAAAGTGCTGTGTCTGTGTGTTGGAAGTGAAGGGGTGTAATGAGTATGCTCCTCGAAACATTGATTCAGCCTGATTGTCTGCCTCAGGCTCATCCAAGGCCCATCATGGAGGGACAATTGTTTTTCATTACCACGAGTCTGAGAGGAGCAGGGGTCAGTAACCTGGACTGACCTTAGCGCGTCGCCAGTGGGATGTACTATTACAGCGCGGGGAGGGGGAGGCTGAGATGGAGGATTTCAGACATTTAACATATTACCTTGCATATTTTAACTGATCCCATCAGGTCTTGTAACCAGCTAGATTTCCTCGCTTTCATCAGGAAATCATTAGATTTGCTGGTCAGTAGCATTGCTGTGTTGCTTACCAGCACTAACAAGCATAAAACAGCTTGGAAATGCATTTCAGTAGGTTTAACAGGCACATAAAAAACCTCACTATTAATGGCAAATCCAAACAGAAACGCAAATGGGCCTAAAAATCCATTCATCCCGTTGAAACCCCTTCTTAATGAGAGGAAGGAGACTTCAATCCTGTCAATAACAATTGAAGAACTGTTTAAGCAGACAGTATGGATTAGTGTTTTATATCATTGTGAAAACGATGCAAAGTTGCATGTTGGATAAATACATCCACATGATACTGCAGGTAAAAGCTTTCACTGCAGAGTAAATAGATTATAGATAATAAATAAAAGGCCACTTTTCTCCCAATTGTGATTTTGTTTCTTGTAAATGCGACTATTCTAATTGTGACTTTATTATCTTTTGCAATTGCAACCGTATTTCTAGTATTTGAGGCATTATTTCACATAATTGCAACTTTTTTAAAGGAACACTCTGACTTTTTGGGACGTTTGCCTATTCACCTTATCCCCCAGAGTTAGATAAGTCCATACATACCTTTTTCATCTCTGTGTGTGCTATAAGTCTGTTTGACGCACCCACCGCTAGCCTAGCTTAGCACAAAGACTGGATGTAAATGGTTGCAGCTAGCATACTAATCCAAATAAGTGACAAAATAGCGCAAACGTTTTCCTATTTGCAAGTTGTGATTTGTATAGTCACAGAGTGTACAAATATTATCATATCATGCAAAACCATGCAAATTATACTTTGTTCTCAAATTGTTAATGTTAACAATGTCAGCATTGCATGACTACATGTAATGTCCTTCCTATATGTATTCTTGTTTTTGCAAAGTCACATGAGACACCAGACGATGAATAAGCGAAACTTATCGCTTAAAAGAAGTTTTCTTATTCATCATCTGGTGTCGTTTAAAGCCCTTTGAAGCTGCACTGAAACTATCATTTGGACCTTGAACCGTTATATGGAGAAAATTTTGGAATGTTTTCATAAAAAACCTTAATTTCTTTTCAGCGAAACTTAAGCAAAACGACACCAGACGATCTTATCTAACGAAACATTCAGTCATTTAAAAAAATATATTAAAAAGTTTAAGTTTTATAAGCACAAATGCTCGCCTTGCTCTGTTCTGTGATGAGCGTTTGTGACTCTCCTGTTCAAACACGTTCATCAAAATGAACAAATCTATTTCGAGTCATGACTCGAAGAGTCATAGGTAAGACCCTTATTCATCGTCTGGTATCGTTTAAAGCCCCTTGAAGCTGCACTGAAACTCTCATTTGGACCTTGAACCGTTTGGTTCCCATTGAAGTCCATTATATGGAGAAAATCCTGGAATGTTTTCATCAAAAACCTTAATTTCTTTTCGACTGAAGAAAGAAACATGGACATGAACATGGACATCTTGGATGACATGGGGGTGAGTAAATTATCAGCAAAAGTTTTTTTGTTTTTTTTTAAAGTGAACTACTACTTTAAATTATTATTATTTTTTAAATCTAAAAATGAAACTCCAATTCGCAATTGTGATTTTATTTGTAGTGATTGCGACTTTATATCTTGCAATTACTAAAAAAAAATCACAATTGTAGATACAAAGTCACATTGTGCTAAATGTACAGTCATATTGTGAAACAAAATTACAATTATGTAATGGTCACATTTCGTGCATTATGATATACAAATTTAATGTCACAATTATGGGAAACGCGCATAGTAATTGCAACTTTATATCTCATGATGTGACCATATCTCACAGTTACTTTACAACTATTTACCATAATTGTTACATTATTGTATACATTAATGCCACTGTACTGCGTGTCATAATCTGATTTCATACCTCAAAATGTGTATTTTGCAATTTTACGATTGTTTCTAGCAATTGCTACTTTATATGGCCCCCTCTGTATTTCTCATATTTCACACAATTGCAACTTTGTATACCATAGCATGATTTGATATCTGAAAATGTGACTTTATATTGCGCAATGTCACTATTTGCAAATGCAACTTTATATATTGTAATTAACTTTATATTTCTCAACTGCAAATTTATCTCACAATGTTTTACTCTCAGACTTTCATATTAATGTACCGTTTTACCGGTGCAGATAAAAGCATAGTGCCTCCACAGTCCAAAATGGCTGATATTTAAAATCTCGAAAGGAAAGCATGATTACAATCATGGAGCTCAGGTTTCTTGTGCGCTCGCTCACAGGCTAGGTTAACACACAACACAATTAGTTATCCCTCTTTCATTTTGAAGCTGTTGCTGCTATTAAAGTGCTCTTGCTTGGCTGGTTCATATGTGGCTTTATTCACTCCTCTGCAGTGGTTTGCCAGCCCGTTGCTGTTGTGTAGGTCAGTCAAAACCACATCAGTGATGATCTACAGTAGTAGTCATTCTCCTCTTCGTGTCTCTGCTTTTATCTGATCAATAAACAGGGCTTCAGCCTTTCTCTCTCTCTCTCTCTCTCTGCTGATGTTCTGAGGGATTTCTTTTGTTAAGAGACTTCATGTTTGCAACATTCTCTCTCTCTTTCTCTCTACTCTATTGGTTTATTAACTGTTCTTTCCAAATGAGGTAAGTGTTATTCAGTGCAGTGAGTGTGTTGTGAGACAAGCTCATGTGTTTTTCTTTATTCCGGTCGGGTTGATTGAACTGAATGATTCTGGGTAATTCTGGGTAACACTTTTCCTCATTTTTCGCCATTCACTCTGGAGAAGAACAGATAAGAGGAACCTTGGGCCGGTTCGGCAAGAAGAATATTGGTGAATACAGACGTCATAGTTTTATGTATACCATTATACACTCTCAGAACGAAAGCTGTCACTGGGGCTGTACCTTTTCAAAAGGTAAACTTTGGTCCATTTTAGGTGCTAATATGTACATTTTAGGTGTCAATATGTCCATTTTAGGTCCTAATATGTACATTTTTAGGTGCTACTATGTACATTATAGGTGTTAATATGTCCATTTTAGGTCCTAATATGTACATTTTATGTGCTAATATGTCCATTTTAGGTCCTAATATGTACATTTTAGGTGTTAGTATGTACATTTTATGTGCTAATATATACATTTTAGGTGCTAATATGTACATTTTAGGTGTTAATATGTCCATTTTAGGTCCTAATATGTACATTTTATGTGCTAATATGTACATGTTAGGTGCTAATATGTACATTTTAGGTGTTAATATATACATTCTAGGTGCTAATATGTACATTTTAAATGCTAATATGCACCATTAAGGTACAAAAGTGTACCTTTTGAAAAGGTACATCCCCAGTGACAGCTTTTGTACCTTTTTTTCTGAGAGTGATGGGAATTTCTATGGATTTCATTTAGACAGACAATCCAGATATTTTTATGCTAGAAATAAGAAAATGTTCTCTGCTTAAGAACTGTCTCCTGAAAAAATCCAGCTAAAACCAGCATCTTAAGGGTGTTATAGGATGTGCTATTGTCTTCTATTAGAGATAGTTGGGGCCAAGTTTGACCTGACATCTTGGTCATCATGGTCAAACATGTTCAAAATCACAGCTTGTACTGGTTAACACCATAACCCTTAAGTGCAGTTATTTTAAGATGTAGTGTTCCTGTTATAGGGTCAAATTGACCTTACGCAACAAATCACAGCTCAAGAGTCATCATTTGTACATTTTTCTCCCAGAAATTGATCTTCTTTCAATACCCAACCTATTATAATTCACAGCTGTGATATCCAGGGTTCCCACAGACATGAAAATCCTGGAAATGTCAGGATATTTTAAAAAATGTTGTTGTTTTCTATGACCTTTAAAAGTTATAGAAATTAATCAAAACAAATCGTAAAATATATATTATATATATATATATAAAATGGAAACGCCTTGGATATGATTTAAACCTCTTTAAAACTAATTTAAAAAGTCATGAGACGACGTTAATAAAAATCAATCGCAATGCTGTTTTGGATGAAGCAGATGGAAATGTCTCAAATAAATTATGATGAGCATGAAGCTTTAATTTTCTTTTTTAAACCAAATCAATCACCCCAATGAAAACCATTACACTTTCTGATTAATTTACAAACATATATATCACACTATACCACACAAAAAATAATATATGTATGAACAAGACTGATTTAGATGCAGCTGTAGCCTTTTTATTTTGGTAATGTATGGAAATATTAAATCATAAAAATTGAATTGAATATTTTAATATACATATTAGTGTAACATATACTGAGTCAAAATGATCCTCAACAACACGGAAGACAGTTTAACTGGTATGACTGGATTTTTCCAAGAGAGCAATCTTTGTTTTGCGCGGGATGGATTGTTTAGAGAAACAGCAAGAGTCATGACCCTCTTGGTTCCTGCAAGCAAACATCTCTGAATCTTTATATTCCACCTTTGACCTTTCATTACACACAACCAGAGCAATGACCTCATGTCCTCTGTCAAGTAAACCTTTCTCTTAACCCCAGGGTGAGAAAACAATTGTATTTTTATTGGTATATTTACGCAGAGCTTTCTCACATGTCAGTGTTTGTACAAGGTCCTAAGTTACTGTAGCTTTACAACACCAGCCAGTGGTGGGAGAATCAAGATAATTTACCAAACACAAATATTCATTTCAGATCAATTTGTATACCTATAACTGACTTATATTAATTTTCCGGACAAACCGTGCAGGGGTGCGTTTCCCGAAAGCATCGTTAGCCAACTATGGTCGCAAGTTGGTTGCAATTTCCATTGAACTCAATTGGTAACGGCGGAACTCGCGACCATAGTTGGCTAACGATGCTTTCGGGAAACGCACCCCAGGCAAGTATCACACATTAGAATGCCACAAATTATATTTTATTCAGGGTGAGGGTGAGACTATCATTCAAATCGATTTAAAGCATTGCAATTCCTAATAAAGTTACCAGCGAACTAGTGAGTAACTATTTTATTTACGCACCAAAACATGATTTTACTTGCATTTGGCGCTTGCCATTTTGAACCCTGTGTGTATAATATTTATATTCTATAATAGGACTGCATCTAATTCCCTCAGCATATCTACATACATATAACTATAGAAATCTCAGCCTCTCCAAAGTTGGGAATTACAGGGAGCAGTGGTTAGGGGAATGGATGTCACGGCTCCTCGATAAGGCTGCTAGTTTGAATAGCGCAAATGGGATTTGGTGCATACTCTATATTCAGCATTTATCTCGTTGGATTGTCCTTGCTTCAGTGGCCTGCTGTTCACACTATTAGGAATTAGTGTGAAACCCCACAACTGGACTTATCTGACGTCCTCACAGAACCCACAGCTAGATGCATCAGTTCCGGGATTTATCCTCTTTCGTTTTCTCTTTTTCTATCTCGCTATCCCTGCTTTTTCTTTCTGACTCTCTATTCAGGCCTTTTCTCTCTCTCTCTTCCCTCCCAGTGTTAATCCATGACCACAGCGCAGTCGAGGCCCAATCCTTTTATGTCATGTTGAGTCTCATTGTGAGGTTCTTACCGGGACTCCTCAACTTTTAATAACAGTAGCTTTAATATCTTGCAAAGATTGCTTTGGTTGGTGTTGCAGTTTCTACAGAACCCCATTTATTCTCAACTTTGCTCTTTTTCTTGTTCTTTCCCTCTGTTACATGTAAACAGAAGTTGTGTTTTACTAAAAAGAAGTTGCATGTGAGAAAAACATTCGCATGTATGCATTCGGTCAGGACATTCAAGTTGGACAAGTTGGAAAGAAACCGCTGCTTACAGTCCTTCTTTCTTCTCTTTTTCAATGCCGAATTGTTTCTGTTCAGATAAAAAAACTCATTAGCTTCTGACAGGTGGCTTCATCATGACGCCGAGTGTTTTCATAATGTCACAGAGTTGGCGCGTAATGAGACAGACTCATCAGAAGATACTGATATCGCCTAGCAGATTATTTCACAAATGCTGTAAAGCCTGTCTCATATAAATGAACTTACTGTCTCTCATTTTATTTTGACTTCTATTCCAGTGTGCATCACTGACACTCAGGATGCACACAAAGGAAATTGTCTTGTATGCCGGCTGTGATAAGGGACAACCGCTCGGTGGAAGTGTGTCTGTATCGAGTTAAGGCTTCGGGAGTGTTGTGTACTTATCAGCTATCCAGTTCTGTCAGGTTTCAGTTAAACTGTAGTGGAGTGGAGTGTAGAGTTTAATTTTTAATGCCGAACAGACTTTCCCTACTGAAGAGACCAGCATAATGTTGGGTTTTAGACGGACGTGGGATGCTGTTTAAGTCAGGGGATCTTTAATGTATTCTGTATAGTAAATTTATAGTTTAATATATATGTATTTATATTTCAGACATGATTGTGGCATACACACTCACCTAAAGGATTATTAGGAACACCATAATACTGTGTTTGACCCCCTTTCACCTTCAGAACTGCCTTAATTCTACGTGGCATTGATTCAACAAGGTGCTGAAAGCATTCTTTAGAAATGTTGGCCCATATTGATAGGATAGCATCTTACAGTTGATGGAGATTTGTGGGATGCACATCCAGGGAACGAAGCGCCCGTTCAACCACATCCCAAAGATGCTCTATTGGGTTGAGATCTGGTGACTGTGGGGCCATTTTAGTACAGTGAACTCATTGTCATGTTCAAGAAACCAATTTGAAATGATTTGAGCTTTGTGACTTGGTGCATTATCCTGCTGGAAGTAGCCGTCAGAGGATGGGTACATGGTGGTCATAAAGGGATGGACTTGGTCAGAAACAATGCTCAGGTAGGCCGTAGCATTTAAATGATGTCCAATTGGCACTAAGGGGCCGAAATATGCCAATAAAACATCCCCCACACCATTACACCAGCACCACCAGCCTGCACAGTGGTAACAAGGCATGATGGATCCATGTTCTCATTCTGTTTACGCCAAATTCTGACTCTACCATCTGAATGTCTCAACAGAAATCGAGACTCATCAGACCAGGCAACATTTTACCAGTCTTCAACTGTCCAATTTTGGTGAGCTCTTGCAAATTGTAGCCTCTTTTTCCTATTTGTAGTGGAGTTGAGTGGTACCCGGTTGGGTCTTCTGCTGTTGTAGCCCATCCGCCTCAAGGTTGTGCGTGTTGTGGCTTCACAAATGCTTTTCTGCATACCTCGGTTGTAACAAGTGGTTATTTCAGTCAAAGTTGCTCTTCTATCAGCTTGAATCAGTCGGCCCATTCTCCTCTGATCTCTAGCATCAACAAGGCATTTTGGCCCACTGCCACATACTGGATGTTTTTCCCTTTTCACACCATTCTTTGTAAACCCTAGAAATGGTTGTGCGTGAAAATCCCAGTAACTGAGCAGATTGTGAAATACTCAGACCATTCCGTCTGTCACCAACAACCATGCATGGCTCAAAATTGCTTAAATCACCTTTCTTTCCCATTCTGAAATTCAGTTTGGAGTTCAGGAGATTGTCTTGACCAGGACCACACCTCTAAATGCATTGAAGCAACTGCCATGCGATTGGTTGATTAGATAATTGCATTGAGAAATTGAACAGGTGTTCCTAATAATCTTTCAGGTGAGTGTACATTTGAAGTACTTTGAGTTACCATAGTTATAGTTGACAAAGGATAACTTAACGTAAACAAATTATGACTGAATGTTCCATTGTTTGTTTTCCATATTCGTTTTAAAAAATATTTTCAATAAAAGTAAAGTTAAGTGAGTACAAATGATCTGTAACAAAGATCTTGTTACTCACACTTGTGTGTTGCGACATGACTGTTATAAGTCGGCACTGCGTCATCTTTTATTGCCAGCTTGAATGGTGTCTTGTTTAAAATACTAATTTGCAGTAAAACAATGTAATCTGGAGCCTCATCAAAATTAAAGTTCATCCACGCTTTCTTAACGTTAAAATTATAAGGCCTGTGTTTCTCCATCAACTATCACTGTAAAACTCTTGTAATCCTCAAAGACGTCTCTATCGTTTTGTTGCTGGAGTGTTGATCCTGTGTTTACGTCTCTCTTGTATTTACTACCACAGTACATGACATGCGTGAAACGGTGGGTGGGGCTAAAGAGACAATGATGTAGCAGTAGGTGTTGGTTTTCTTCTGCACTGTACGTCATACTGAGACAAAATACGAAAGGAGTTGCTTTGGGAGTTTGGTTTCGATAAAAGCTGTTTTTGGACTAACAAGGAAGTTTTGAGTTGAAGAAAAGAGAGCTCAGAAAGAGAAGCAACAGTTATGGTGCTTTCAGACCGGATGCGAATAGCGTGTCAGGCGCAAATGATTTCAATGTTAAGTCAATGCAAAGATGTGTTATGCGTGTAAAAAAATCGTGTGGCGCGAACGAGGCTTAGAGCGTGGTGCGGTAGATGCCAATATGCCTCATTCGCGCATCAAGTTTCAAATGGCGTGAATTGAGCGTCTGGTGCGTTAAGCGCGAATGAATTAGTTAGTGCTATTTGTGCATTCACGCGTTTGACACAAATTCGCGTCTGTTGAAAAATCTGAACTTTGGCGTCAATTCGCGCCATGTTAACCAAGCAGGAGCCTGCTGCTTGCTCACGTGGTGAAGTATCTGGATGCTTCAATAAATCATTTTGTAATATGACTAAATGTCTGGTGTGGTTCTAATGCACAACAAAGCAAATATTTTATCACTTAAAACTTTATTTCAATAAACGAGACGTGTTCATTTTGTACTGAATGTTATTTATTCAATATCTGGATTATATGAAATATTATTATTATTATATTATTAATATTATGTGCAGAAGTTTGTGTCTAGACATGAGAGAGAAAAAAATCACAGGACAGATTAATAACTTTTGGAGGCTGGCTCTATTTATCATCAAAACAAATGACAGATTAGATGGATTCGGGCGAGGGTGATCCTTGCTCCGATGCAGGACAACAAGTCATCAAACTGGGCGCTGGACAGGCGGAAGTACCTCTGACAGCGGCTCAGCCAAACGGTTCACCTCTGAAGGGTCCGGTGGACACAAATACGGCGACGATGATCCCTATACCACTGTTCTGCTCTCCAGAAAAAATACAGAGCGGTAACTCTTTCAATGAATGCTCGATCAACATAAAAAAGATGGCCGCCAACGGGTTTCGATTCTGACGTGTGTAAATTTTGCTTCAAACTTTTGTTTTTACGCGCGTCAGTTTCACTCTTGGCGTGCGAATTAACACAAGGTGGTCAAGCGTCAATCTAAACGCGGTAGATGCGAATTTGATGCGCTTTTTACGTCCGGTGTGAATGCACAGTTACAGCTTTTTTTTATCCATTCCTTGAAACCCATATGTGAGACATTCAAACTGACCAATCAGAAGATTACAACTTTTCCCACCATGCTAAAGGTGTGACATTTAGAAGACCCCCAATGGTCTACAGGCCTTGATCGCCATCAGCACCTCTTTGCCTTTAGGAATTCCAAACGGTGATTGGATGGGGTTGAAACAGGAAAGCAAAAGTCTTTGTTGATTTTAATTCTTACATGACCCCTTTAAGGGTCAGCTCAGGTAGAATTAGATTCAAATGGGAACAACTGCAGAGTTCAGTTTTATAGTGCATGCTGAAAAAGCAACTGCTCCGTCGCCCTGAAAATGGTTTAAGACTCTCTGTCTAATCTGGGTGGCACTAGCAGCTTTTTTTTTGTGAGAGGATTGTTCATCTATGAATGTTGGTAGTCTATGGCAGTGATTCCCAACCAACCACGCATGTAGAAATCTTTCTGTCCGGACACTGTCGTTCCATATTTGTCCAACAGAGGCATGAAGACAGTACGAGAAAAGTTTCATATGCAAGCCATAATTCTGTCAGAAGTGTTTTGGCCTTTCGTGCGTGAGCAGTTGTACTTTCCCCCCCGTCTCTTTGGCCTACTTAGATGCGGTGTAAGTAGCACAGTGCTCTCTCCGCCGCTCTCAGTAGAGCAGGGTTGAATAATTGACTGAGTGCGGGCTGGTTGGTAAAATCCTTGTGGACATCTTGCCTGTCTGCTCTTTGTAATGACACTCATTATTCCCGCTCTCAGGGACAGGGCATGCCATGTTGTGAGAGAGGGAAGAGAAAGGGAGAGCCTGAATGGAGGAAATAAAAACAGAGACTATCTGCTTAGATTCTCCACCAGTTCATGACACGTCTCCTACGCAGGGAATCAAGTTCGGACTTGTCTGACAAAGATCCCTATTACAGTCGGCTATGAACTGGTGTGTGTGAGAGAGAGTCAGAGACCGAGATAGAAAGACAGAGCAGTGTGGGTGACAGTAAGCCTCACATGGGCTGCAGACTTTCATATGCAGTGTAATATTATCAGTGATTAGCAGTGATTTTTATATTATCGATATCATGTTTTAGTTTTTTTATAGCAATTACAAAGAAATGACTTGACATACACAGATAGATTTTGGATCCCAGATACAGCTCAGGTGTTTTCTCTCAAGTCTTATCGCTTAGAAAAGTAATAATACACCTTTCCTTTTCAAGCCGATAAATTTTTTCAAGCCGATAATATTTAAGAATCTCTTTTGGGATTAGTGTAATAAAATTTTTAAAACAAATGATTTAATTGTTTAATATTGCCTTATATATTAATAATCAGTATTATGGAAGATAATATATTTGTTAATACATTTTTATTGTTAATTTTATACACTGTATTATTATTATTATAATTTTTATACAGCACAATATTTTCGGTAAATTGCTTCAGAATAGTATTTCATAAAATGTATTACAAATGTATTATTTTGAACTGCAATGCAAATACACTCAAAAAAATGTATTTCTTGTAACTATACTTGTAAATGATTAGGGGGGAAAAGACATTTTTTAGATAATATTTAAATAATTTCTTGACTGGAATGACAATATAAAAGTTAAATTTATTTACACATGGGTCTTGCTATATATGAGAATAGCTATATTTTTAAGAAGGGGCCCAAGGGGACTGACATGTTTGGGGGTCTTTTGTATCAAAATATTTGAAAAACCCTGGCTTTTGTTATTATAATGATAATGATAAAGATAAAAAAAGGAACTTTGGACTTGATTTGACCAGTGCGAGTGTGAATGCGTCATATTTGTCTGCATTTTAATAAAGTAAATCCCAGAACAGCAGATCAAACTGGACCTTTTTTTTCTCACTCTTCCCTAGTTCATTTGTTTGCGTAGCTGAATTGAATAACAATTGCGTTTGCAGAAAATCAGAAACCTGCCCTAGTTTTACTGATGTGTTGATCACCATACACAGACATATATGCTCAGAGAGAGACGCACTTCCTTTGAAGAAGTTTACTTCCCTAAGAAGCAGAGCAGATTGGAAACGTCTCGGTTATGAGTCTGTGAGCCGACACGACAGACTGTGTCTCTGCCTCATTGTTCTAAAGAAAGGCTAAAGTCGGTCTCAGTGCAGAGACTGCAGTCTGGGCTCATGTACCGAGGGACGAGTTACAGATTTATGTGCCATACACGCACTTCCTGTGTCCGTGTTTTTTTTTTTTTTTTTGGATCCTCACACACTTGTTCCCGACATCCCTGGTTCATCTTTCTGAATGCATATGTCTCAGTGTCTGTTTGAACATTTGTGTGATGGCAGCTCATAGAATTCAAGTCAAATCTATTCAAACTCAAGAGGCATATAAAGGTCAACCCATCAGCGGAGCAATTTTGAAACAGCAAAGAAAGAAAAGAAACCGAAGGAGGGAGAGATGAAAGCTAATGGGACATAAAAGTCTCTGTTCTTTCTGCGTTTGTAATTCCTTTGTGAATTGGCGGGGTTTTGAAGAATTTTGTCGTTTGTTGAGAATCGTTGTGGCACATAAACAAATATATTGGATTTCATTCATTAAACGTGTTATTGCCCAAGTTATTTTTTGCTGTGCAGAGGCTCCAACGATTTTAATGGCGTAAAATGAATCTCAGTTGTGGTTTATATGCCGTTGTTTGTGGGCATAAAGACCACAACAACAGTTAATCGTCATTATTATGATGATCATGAACATGAAAATCAAGAATTCATGTTATTTTCATATTAAATAACACATTCAGCCCCCCCCCCCCCCAGGAATGCTACATAAATACAATTTCAGTCAGAAAGATTTGTAAAAGAAACTAGTATCAGCAAGAATGCATTAAACCTGATTGAATGTAAAAAAGAAAATTTAAATACATTTATAATTTTACAAAAATGTATATTTTAAATAAATGCTAAAAAACAGACTTTCTATTCATCGAAGACTCCTGAAAAAAAGTAGCACAACTGTTTTCAACATTCATTATGTGGTAAATGTCTATGCTATACGTTTTTGTGTTTTCAGTTTCTCCAACTATCTCCTGTTCTTTCTTTTTTTTCTACACCATTCACCATGTGCTTTACTAACACCTTGACAGAATACCCGACCATCAAATTGAGTAGTTATGGCTCGGAGCCTGAGCTACACAGAGAGTCGAACCAGGTGTGTGAGCCGGCTACACTGTGTGGAGCAACTCGTGGAAGCCGAGGTATGGAATGGAGCCCTTCCCACTCTTCCACCGATGAGGGTGAGCAATGTCTGGCCTCTGCATAATACCTTGACGACTCTAACGCCACTCTTTTGTGGATCTGCCTCGGGTCTTCTGGTCTCCAGCTTTGCCTAGTCAAGGCAATCCCCTGGCTCTGCCTCCAGCCCAGAGTCGGCGCCAGATGCAGATCTACTGGAGGGGCATTGGGTCATCACTGCCGTTTGAGAAATATTTTGACGCAAAAAAATGAAACACCTTTTATTATTATTATTATTAATAATTATTATTTGCGAATTTCCCCACCACTTTTTGCCAGGGTCAATATTGTCCCCAATACAAATAAAACATATCCAGTTAACTAGCAGAGCATTCATTTGTTAAATAAGAGGCGATATAGCACGCTGAAATGTGTTGTTTTTTTTAAATCAAGTGTTCAAAGTGCTCGTTGACTGCAATCAGTGGTGCTGATAAAGCGTTCTCTTGTGGCTCGCGCTGCCACAAGAAACATCTTCACACGGCATGCGCTTGAATCCGTTGTGGAGAAATCTATTCGTTCCGGTGAAATCACTACCAACAATCACCAGTAAAATTTGGATATATTTCGTTTGGATACATCTATTTCTTCATTTGAAAATTCTTGGCACCAACACATATTAGGATCTCATTAGACGACAAGTTAAACACAATGTACT
The DNA here is from genome assembly GCF_988280905.1 of Pimephales promelas. Classification (NCBI taxonomy): domain Eukaryota; kingdom Metazoa; phylum Chordata; class Actinopteri; order Cypriniformes; family Leuciscidae; genus Pimephales; species Pimephales promelas. The sequence continues at coordinate 14,917,619 of NC_142781.1, forward strand.
ATTTAAATAGCAACATGACATCATGACTTTTGCGTAAACATACACGCCACTTTCGAGTCAGGTGGCGTGTTATCTCTACGCATTTTGAGCTAGCCGCGTGTATGTCTACGCCATTAACGTCCGCGTCATTCCGCGTGTCTGTACACGCAGTCAAATCTCATAAATGCCATTAACCCCAGTGACGGTTAAGTTTAGGGATGGGGTTGAGGTAAGTCATATCTTTTTTTTTCCTTGAATGGTAAGGGAACAGTCATAAATGCCATTAACCCCAGTGACGGTTAGGTTTAGGGACGGGGTTGAGGTAAGTCATATATTTATATAACGTTAAGTCAACAGCGTTCATAAACACGCTGAAAGGCGATTATGCGTCTTGATAGCATGCCAAAAATGGAAATACGAATTGGCGTGGCATACACACGCTACTTCATGAGATCAGTCTGTTAAATAGATTGCTGGACAACGGTATTGTATAGCTTACATCTGATTTATGATTTAGCATTTTATGAGCAACTGTGGTAGGAGGGGCATCAATGACGGCTAGGGGGGGGCACGGCCCTCGAATGCCCCACCATAGCGCCGGCCCTGCTCCAGCCTCTGAGTCCATCCCTCCACCTTGGACCATCGTCCTTATGGCTCCACCGGGCTCTCTTGTCCATTTGTCTCCGCCTTGGTTAGACAGATGTACTGTGATATGTATGCTTTATTTTTGTTTAGTTTCGGTGTTCCCTGATTTCTCCACATGGGTATAAGCCCTGAGTTTTCCTTAGTTCATTGTCTGGTACTGTAAATGTCTATGTTATATTGTGGTTGTGTCTCCAACAATCGCCTGAGCATTCTTTTTTGGATTTTTTTAAAGACTCTTTTGTTTTATACTCCTTTTCCCACAACACTGTGACACTCGAGCTGCAAATCAGCATATTAGAAAGATTTCTTAATGAACATGTGAAGACATGGATGTGCCAAGTTTTAAAAATGAGGTTTAGCCCAAATGTAGTCGGGGACAGATTTAAAATGGTCTCAACTGACCACAAAATGATGAAAACGTGAATATAACAAGAAACATCATTCCAATTCATAGTGCTGCTGGTGTGTTGTAGCGTGACTGGGGAAATACTTCAGACTTTGAAATTAGGGCATTCTCTCTGCCTCTGTATTTTCCTTTCTATTTCTGTTTATATCAACATGATGTCATTCTCTTTCTTTTGTTTCCATGTGTACATGTACCAGCACACCTCCGTTTTAAAAGTGGGGCAGTTGGTTAAGGTAACTTAGCCGTGGGGAGAGTGTCTGGCCGTACACGCGCCGGATACTATATCCAGACTCTCATTACACTGACTGTCTGTCAGAGATGAATTAGAGGCAGGTCAAAGCAACCCCCACTATTAATCATTATCTATTGATCATCAGAGCAGGTGTGTGTGTGCGAAAGAGAGTGAACAGAGGGGGTGAAGGGACCCCCTGTAGCTATCAGGAAGACGAGATACTCACAGGTACATGCTCTTGAGGGGACGGACATTAAATCTACATCTTTCCCGAGCTGTCCGGTGTCTCTCTCCCCCTCTGTCTCCTACACGCACATTATTATTCAGCACAGAGCAACGGTTACTGTATTTACATATTTGTAACGACTCTCGCCGGGCCTGTAATTAATGGTGCCCGCTGATGCGAGGCGGAATCTGAAGGCATGTTTCCTCTGCGTTGCCATGGCTACCCACTCCCGCTGTGACACCATGGCGACTGGAGACACGGGTGTTAACTGTTTCCTCGAGGGTCAGAACTTCATCACTCTGTCAAAGTCATGGTGGAATAAAGGGATATTTACATCCATTCATTCATCCACTAGTACCCCTATCCATCCTAAAACCCTTGAGTTAATGTAACCATAGGGACTTCTCTGTCTTTGAACCCTCTGATGGAGGGTATGTCCACTACACTGGATATATGGTAAAAAGCCTGTTAATCCTTCCTGGTGTGGACTTGTTTTTATATTTGTGACAACACAAAAGCGATGAAACGTTTATTTATTGCATTTAAATAGAATAACGTTGAGAGATGCATATATTTATTTATTTTTGAAAAATATATTTTCATGGGTGTTAAAGTTAATGAGCACTTAGATATTAATGAAGTGTGATTAACATAATTATTTTGACATTCATACATAATCACAAATCAACAAAAACCAACAGCATTACTCTCAGGAACGTAGTAAAAGTAAATATTTTACAGATAATATTTTAACAATTTGTTTGAATAAAATGACAACTTAAAAGCCAAATATTTAATTTTGGAAACAATTATTGGGTTTAGTTGTATTTATGTATTTTTCAAAAATATATATAGCTGTCTATTCATCAACGCATATTTATCATCGTATTTGGGCTCCTTAGCATCAAAAAAAAAAAAAAAGTAGAAAGTCCAAAATCTTCTTGATTTATATTTCTCATACTTAATGTCCCATTCACAAAAATTCCTGTCAGTCTCTATTTGAAACCACCTCCGCCTCCTTAATTTTTTTATACCTTTGAAAACGTATAAAGTAACCCATGACTTTTTTTTTTTTTTTGGTTTTACTTTATTGTAAAGAAAATCAGTAAAGAAGAAAGAAGATGAGACAGTTATTTTGGGCTGGTTTAGGGACACGGTTGTCATTGCTTTTGGTTCATAACACTGCACAAGATGGGCCTCAGGGCAGTTTAATTATAACTTTATGGCTCCTGGCCCTTCAGTGCTGTAGTTCAGTGTGAGAAGCACTCAGAAATGGCATGAAGCCAGAGCCGAACAGTCTACCCAGAGACCAAAACCCACCACCCAATACTCAAGCTACTAAGATATCTGCTCCTTTAAGTTGTTGTTGTTGTTTTTTTAATTTGATCATGACATGAGAAATTAAAGCTGCAGAAGCAAAATGGATATTACTTACTTGTTCAGATGATATTTTCCTGTGAAAATTATTATGTTGGTCATACTTTCAAAAAGAATAATCTGTGATTTTGAATGCGAGTATCCACACCGGCGCGGTGACTGAACACTTTCCTTAAACATTGTGTTCATCCACGCTGTGCCGTGTCGAGGCACAACTCACGTAAAGTTTATAATTCCGCTAATGATTGCAATTGCAGATTTCGAACAGAGGTGGCGACAACTGCAGACTGCAGCTTTAAATATGCCTTAATCTTTTGACATATATAAGGTCTTTTTACCATTAAAATATCCTGCAAATGTCATAGGTTTAATTGTCCTCCTTATTATAAACAAAGTATTTATTTAATCAAGCTCCAAAAACGGGTTGTTTTGATATTGCAGGACCTGGGACGTCACACAAGCAAACACATTTGCATATGACTGCCTCCTGAGGAAGACATTGATGAATAGTTATAAATCATTAGGCCCTGCCCCCTGGCATTGCTCTGGCTCTGCAACTTAAATGTTTTATTTTGGATGTGTTCATTGTGATTATATTGACGGGGTTTATAAAAGTTCATAAATTCAAAGGATATCTTTGCTTGGTGCATTTGGAAACAAAGCTTGTCTATTGCTAAATGTAATCGCATGCACCTCTGATGATTATACTGTCCATGTGTTGAAAAAAAAAACTTACATTAAACACACTTGCAACCGACACTGCCCAATGAGGAGGCGTAGCTTTGCCAGCAGCACTGAGCGGTATAGTGAACACGCACTGTTAACCTAGCTTTAGCGGCTGACCTTTGCCTACACTGGATGTGAGCGTGGCGTCAAAAGCAAATGGAATCCATTATAACCACTGATGCTGCAACACTGAATGCAGTATACAGATGTGTGTTTGGTTACTGACACACTTACACGCACTTGAGGTTATCAACAACAGGACAAATGGAAGAGTGAAAGAACATTTGTGCAGTTTAAACAGTTTGTTTGTGTCTCTGTACAGGCTCCAGAAGGATTCCAGCATCAGAAACAAGTGGATGCTTTATTTGAATGGCATCCTGGATGTTTATTCAGAGCATTTTGTTTGGTAAACGAGGCACAGTGTAATGAATAGCAAAGGAACTTTTCTTGAAAGATGAAACAGCGAACTGTATTTATATAACTTTGCTAACATTAGCTATATATATATAAGTGATCCTCAAGCAACATGACCTCTAGTTAAACACAAAAGTTGAAGAATATCCTGGGCTCTGTTTGAAAATGAGTGTATGGGGTTAATCTGGAGTCAATCTCCAGATTAAAAAAATCACGCACTCACACACAGTATAAAAGTGATTATGAAACGTTTATCTAAGATGAAGTCATGGTTATTATGAAAGACTCCCAAAAGACAACTAAAATCTCTAAATAGTTGACTGTAATTTTTTGGCTCTATTGTCGAGTGTCTTAAATCCAAACAAATCCATTCAAGTTACAATAGAGTGCCGAAGTTATGACGTCACTTTGTAGGACAACTTAGTGGCGCATGGGTTCCTTGAATGCTAATTCTAGTAGTATCGCGTTATGTGTAGCTTGAATGCTAATTCCCGCTGCTATGTGCAAGATAAGATAAAAAAGATAAAAGATAAAAGCCATCAAGTAATAATTTATTTGTATAGCACTTTTCATAGTAGGTTGCGTCAATAGCAGAGGAGAAAAGGCCACGAAATTTAAAAAATACTACTTTTGTTGTGTCACGAAATTTAGTTTCAAGAGTTTTTTCAGTCGAACGTTAAACATAAGTTAAAAGACACTAATGACTCGTTATAACGTAGTTCAAATGTCTTCTATAATAAAATGATTTTTCTGATTTGTAACCATTACCCATAAAACTAGCTTTGAACCAATCGGAATGCTTGGGTCCTAAGCTGGGACCCATATCTTCAGGTGGAGCTGCATCCGAAATCGGAAAACTAGTATGCGAAAAACAGTACGCGAGCAGAGTAGTTTGTCTGAAATCATAGAATTCGAAAAACAGTAGGCGAAAAGTACCCGGATGACCTACTACTTCCGGCAAAATTCTGAAGTGCGCATACAATGGACACTTTACTATCCCATGATGCCACAGGAGAGGAGTTGTTGTTGTATTTGAAAATGACGGAAACCGGAGACGCGGCTGTAAATAAATGTTATTTGAGAAATTTCGCAAAAGTCGCGATCTGCGAGTAGCTGACTGATGCCTCCTCTTGATTGTCGGCTCGGATGACGTAAAAACGTAGATGAAAACAGAAAGCAGAACTAAAAACAGCGCGAAGTTGGTGCAGTCACTGTAATGGGCTCTTTAAATTTTCGCACTGTTGTGACAGCGTATGTCATGTGACAACAACATGGCACATGTAGTACGTCCGGACTTATTCATACTACCCGTATTCATACTAGCCTATATAGAACATACTTTTTTAACAGTCACGAAGTACGTTCTTATTTAAATGTCCCGTTCTTCGCGATTCCATTTTTCAAACTTTAGTTAGAGCATAAATAATACCTGTAAAATTATAAAGCTCAGAGTTCAATGCCTAGCGAGATATTTTATTTAACAGAAGTCCCCTTTCAAAGCATACAGCGAAAATAGGGGGCATGGTCTTGTTGCGCTCCCACGTAGAAGAAGCACTTCAGCTCTGCATGCATCTCCAATTTATGGTAAGAGGTGTGACGTTTCCGGGCAATGTACGATAAGCTGCTGTCGAATCACAACACAGCGGGTTTTGCTGACACAATCAGAACTCGTTACGTATTTCTGAAGGAGGGACTTCATAGAACAAGGAAGTCATCAGGACATTTTTTGGACAGTGAAAACAGCTGTATACAGATAAGTAAATTGTGTGAAAAATACTTAGTTTTTTTACATGCGAAACATGAACACATGTTATATTGCACAGTGTAAGCACAATCAAAGCTGAAAAAAAAAAACATGAAGAACGGGACCTTTAAATATAGTACATAGTATGCGATTTCGGACGCAGCCTGGGACTCATCTCTTCACCACACCGGAAGTGCTAAAATGCTAATTCACTTCCACGTTTTGGCCAACAAAGTGACGTCATAACTTTAGCACTCTATGAAAATTTTCGATTCTGATAATTTGATGCAAAACTTCTGTAATTTCTATCTTTCTATACTGTATAATGGTAAAGGATACACTCTTCCACGTGGGTCATCATCTCTAATTAAAAGTGCCCCCTGGTGGTCGTGTGTATGCATGGAACACGTCACATTATCACAAAGCGTTTAATCGTGATTGCTCACCATCCCATACCAATTAAGTGGAATATTAACATGAACATTGATTTTCTTCAAAGAAATTGGAAGTAGGCTAAACATGAGAATCCATCATTTCTATGTGGCTGACGTGGACACTTTTGGATTTTCTTCAAAGAAATTGGAAGTAAACATGAGAATCCATCATTTCTATGTGGCTGACGTGGACACTTTTGGATCAAAGTCTTGACCCGAGAGATCGCGCGAGTGAACAGGTAGGCTAAGTAACTTCCTGTTTTTATTTAGCGTGTTTGATTATTTATAAATACAATTTGTGAAAATAACGTAAGCCTACAACTGGGACTGGAACATCATGGTGACAAAACAACAAAAAATATCGAAGGCTAAAACCTTGTAATGATAGTTTCAGTTTGTAAATAGTTTTTGACAACATGCACTAAATTGAAATTTGCTAACAACAGGGCCGATGGTATCATGCGTGGCGTTTCCAAAAGAAATCGTTTCGTTTTATATTTGCCATTTTGAATTAAAATGTTTAAAATGCGATGGGGGATTGTTGTATATTTGATTAAATTCATGAAACAAGTTTAAAATGTTAATGTTTAAAACGCACTGTGGTATAGTGAATTTGTTTTAAGAATAACTTATGTATCTTATACCTGGTTTAGTTAAGGAATTAAGTAATACATTTAAATTATAATCTGTTGCAGACAAATGTGGGGATATATTAAAGTTTGAGAAACCATTGAGTTACAGAAAGCAAAAAAGAGTTTCCCTGGTCTCTCTACGGTCAAATCCGTATCAACCATTTATGGCCTTTATAGTAATACTTTTTAATCGATGCTTTAATAGTTAGAGATGATAAATGTACTATATTATATTATAAATAAAAGATGATATAGCAGCTGCATGTTTTGACTAATTTTAGCTTGTTTATCGAGGATGCAGGACAACCATCTAGTAATGCATTTACATCAATCCAGTAATGCATTTCAGTTCACTCTTCCTCTCTTCTTCTCCTTGTTTTCCATGTCCTCTTCTGCTTAAAAGAGGTTTAGGTAGGAATATGAAGTAGCATTTCTCAGAGTGTGATAGTATGTACGAGTGGAGAGGAGCCAAAGGAATAAATCGTTTTCCATTGTCCTCTTCTGATTGGCCTTTAGAAAAACTCAGCTCCATCTTTATGAAATGTACCTTTATTGTTATTATTATTTTTTGTAATTGTTCAGTTATTTCAATATATTTGTGGATTTCAATATCACAAGATATAATTCCTGTTTGCTTATAAATAATTTATGCATAATAATTTATGTTCATACATAGATATTTTCATATACTGACATTTTTCAGGTAGCCTATACTGAGTTATTGGTGTCCTCAATAATGATTTGTGTGTTGTTATTGTTTTTGGTGCTTCTTTGCAATTCTGGTCGTGTTTACCTGCATCTTTCACATTAAAGGCTACATTTTTTTGAGGCATTTTCCAACACCTCTTAAAAATGTTCAATATTTTCACCATGATGCAATTTTACCATTCAAAGCAGCATATCGCTGAAAGAAATTAACAACTGCTCAGGTCCCCAGGCCACATCTTTCCTCATCTGAGCGACCACTTGATTTTAGACTTTGAGTACATTAGATTTGCCCATAAATTCCTGACATTGATTATATTTTCATTAGATTGAATCAGATTAAGAAATGCCCAAGAGCTACAGTTTTCTCTGGATATGAAGAGGTATTATAGATTTTATTATAGAAAAAAGCTCTCAGTTTTTTTTGTGCTTTACTTTTCCCCCAGAAATATATGTTTTTAATGAATTTAAATGGATAACTATACATTTACATTTGTTCATTATTTTAAATGTTAATAGTAGTAAACAATACATTTAAAAACATTGAAAAAATAATGTAAATAATTAATATATTTCAATTAACAGTATTTCATTTAATTTTACATTTGATCATATTTTCACCCTTTTTTATTTTATTTTTATAGGAGCTTCAACTCGATTTAAAAAAAAGTAAATTGAATATAATTAAAGTTGAAGTGATTTAAAGGACTAGTTTTCTTAAAAATTGAAGTTGTCTTCATTTACTCACCCTCAAGTTATTTCAAACCCGTATAATTTTTTTCTTCTGAAATTCACTAAAGAAGATATTTTGAAGAATGTCAGTAACCAGACAGGTGATGGTCCCCATTGACTTCCATTGTAGTGTAAAAAAAAATACCATGGAAGTCAAAAGGGTCCATCAGCTGTTTGGTTACCGACATCCTTGATCGCAGTGCCACTCTGCCGCTCGTGTGCATGTCTGCAGTTTGATCAGTGTGTGTCTGAAACATTGTGGGCATTCACAGGTCTTACAAATGTGAGATTTGTAACTCTTTGTGTGTGTTTAAACCCATGTGAAATATCAGCCTGTTGTTAAACACATGAATGTGTGTTTGCGTGTCTGGTTGCTTTAATTGAATCTGGCCCTTGGGAGGCATGCTGTCTCAGCTGTGGGGTTGTGATCTCATCTCAGAGTGTGACTGGGTGAGTACGCTGGCAGTCACACGCAGTCAAGTCAATATCACAGATAAATATTGCAAAGGCCTGTTCTCCGGGCTATGAATAATGAATGCGACCATTTTGGCTCTAAACTTGCCTGTTGTCTCGCCAGGCGTGCGTGAGCACATCTCTGCGTTTCCGCCCGTCTTGCTCTCGCTCCCTCCGTGTCTCTCTCCATCTGTGGAGGAGTACTCTCATAAACTTCTCATTATAAACTGACCTGCTCGAAAGGGATCAGAGAGATTCATAACTCTTCTGTGAGTGTGTGTGCATGTGATTTATTGCTCGATCTCAGCAGAAAGTGACCTGGGATGGGTTCAGGAGTGTGTGGATCCTCTGCAGGGCTACAGACGAGATGAGTGAATGATCCAAACCTCTTCTGTATTAGTTTATTTAGGGTTCCAAGCAGCACGAGTGCATGATGCCCATCTGTCTTCAGGATAAAGGCCAGTCATGTAATGATCTTTTCACTCTTGAGACTGATCTTGTTTCATATTTCACTCTGTTTATTGTTTACTTTTACTTGGTTTATGGATTAATTACTCCAGGTTTCACGACTTGCATTTGTGAACCCTGGGTTATTAATACTCTTGTTTGCATACTGTATTTGGCAGGTCTCTCTAGGCCGTGGCTAGCTGGTGCCTGCTTACATCACGGCACCACAACTTTCAATAGGAAAATTCAACTGCAGTAGCCACTGTTGAACCTGAAGAGGGCAGCACTCAGACGTTTTCACACCATGTATTGTAGAATTAAAACACTTTAAACCCAAATGTCCAAATTCAATGAACTGCAATAAAGCCACAGTCCATTTACATCCATTACAACACCATTCAACCCGAAAGAAGTCGTATAACCATTTCAATAACTCTGAAGCTGTTAAATTAAGCTAAAATAACTGCATAGTGTCCCTTTAACCAGTTTGCCACACCAACCCCATGCCATGCATACGAATCGAAATAACATGCTTCAGATATCTCTGCATTGTTTTTTAATGTAAGACTTATGGATAACAACTGTATTTTTATTCTATTTTTCTAGTTTGCAGATTTGGCCTGTATTTCCCATTATTTATTCCGAATAAACGATACAAGTACCTCATTCAGGAAACTTTTAATTTTATTTATAATTTAGCGCTGATGAAAACTATGGCACCTGTTGTTGATTAGCATTCAGAGAGATTGTTTCTCTCCTCTTTCTGAAATGCAGTGGCATCGATCATAATAGCACCATCACTCTTTTCTAATGAGTTTATTTCTTTTGCCGGGATGAGCAAACACTTTCTGATCGGGGTGATGACATAATGGAATCATTTGAAACTGTATTTGATAAACATTTCATTTAATTCATTTCTGTGCTTGCATGCCGCTTGCGTGATGACAAGCTATAAAGACATCACAATAGACTGGGAGAGTTGGGCTCCCTTGCGCTGAAGCATTTGCCGAGGTACTGTTGTTGTGGCAACCGGCTCTCTGTGCCCTTGAACGGAGGATAACTCTGGCCTAGCGGGGCAGGGTTAGTGTGCTGTGATTGACAGTGTGCTGCTAGAAAGCTGTTGTGCGTGGGTTAGAAATAAGCCTCTCCACTGGGTGGCTTAAAGGGTCTTGCATGGGCTACAGAGCCAAAACTCTGTGCCTTTACATAGAAAATAGATTGTTGCCGCGGGAGGAATGAGGAACAACCAAAAGATGAGTTAGTGACATGGACATCTGCTTGACAGAATCAGAAAAGAGTGGAGTCAAGAAAGGAAAATGCAACATGGGATGGACAGATGGGACAGAAGTTTTGTCTCAGGGGACTGGGGTGATTTATCGGAGTAACAAACTGTTTTTAGTTACAACCATGGGTTAAATAAGGACTTTGGAGTTAACATCTGTTGGTGATTCTGGCATTCGACCTGTAACATATGACATGGCCTCCCTTCCATCCCCAAAAAGGATAATTATACAGTGTTGGGGAGTTATTTTTTTGATAATAATTCATTGCATTATTTCTATTTGATCTGTTGTATAAAATCAGTAACACATTTGTACAAGAGCTATTCGGAAACAGCACTTGTGTGATATTGCTTAAAGGAGAACTCAGGCACAAAATCAACCTTTGGTCTAATAAAACATTGGTACCTAGTCAACCGTTCTCTGAGGTTTGTTTTCACGATAATCGAATGTAAAGTTCGTAAACGAATCAAGATGGAGAATGTGAGTGAGTGCTGTGTGATCAGGCGCTGCTGTTCTCTTCTCTGGTGCTGGTGTTCTCAGAATCAAAATAAAAGTCCCGCTTTCAAAACATCGGCCATTCAGAAAAACTAATCGGCCAGTGCGGATATTTAAAAAAATGGCGGCCATGGCGATATATCGGCCGACCACTAGTTGTTTCCTGTGTGGCTTTTCTTTTACTGCCCTAGTAGTGAGGGGCGGTGAGCTTGTCAGGTATATTTTGTGTTTAGTGTGTGTGTGTATTTGTACACTGCTGCACAGAGCACCTGTATAAAAGCACGTGTCTCTTGAGTGTGATTTAATTATATATATATATATATATTTTTTTCATTCAAGGCCATGTATATGATTGTCACAAGCATCTGTAGTTGCCAGAGATGTATAAAGTACTAGAAACTCGGACTTGAGTATAAGTACAAGTGCTCTATCAAAAAAAGTGATTTAAGTAGAAGTTGAAGTGCTCTATAAATACACACACATGCTTGTATACATTTAAGAAATATTTTCATGTTGTATATAGATTTATTTATAATTTATATTATATATAAATATTTTATATATAAATAATATTTTTCTTAAACATGCATGTGTGTGTATTTGTGTGTATATATATTGTTACGTCCCACGTGTATTTTTTTGTTTGTGTTTCTGTTCTGTCTCCATTCATTGATTTCAGGTGGTGACCGAACATTGGCTGTTTGCGGGTACATGACGTGATTGTGGGTGGCGTCACCATCTGCGCAACCAATCTATTCCTCTGCTGTGGCTTTAAAAGGCCCATTAATAAATATGAAGTCAGATTCTCGCCAGATCTCACCCAACTTGCGCGTTCTGAGCACATTGTCGAAAAGTTATCACGATTTACGCTTTGTCTTTATGATTGATGATTGAGTAAATGCTTTTGCCTGACCTGAGTTTTGATAAGACATTGAGAGATGCCTAGCCGATCTGGTTACATCTTAAGCATTGAGCTCTCTGTTGCGAAATCATAGAACGGGAGGTAGGAATCATTGTGTGTTAGTTATGCGTGGAGTGTTCGCCATTATTGTATTTTTGTTTTTATTTAGTGTAGTTTAATTAAGGCGGCGTTATTCCGCTGAAGAATTCGGGTTTCTTTCTACATTTTCCTTTTGTGGCAGTTTTAGCGGGTATTGGTAAAATTAGATATCAGTTATGTTTTGCTTATTTCATTAATTTGGCGACACTCTTGTTTTTCCTAATTTCTTTTCTCTCTCGTGTATTTTTTTTTTTTTGTTATCTAATTTAAGTGAACATGTTTAATTCATTCATTCAGGAGAATAAATGTTTTCCTTAACGTTTAAATGATGTTTTCTGGTTGTCTTTCCTGCATCCACACACAGCAACAGTGTCTCACATAGATGTTATGTAATCATCCCCTTTTACATCTTTAAACACGTGCACCCACACCACATATATTAAGTAAAAACAAACTTTTATTTTGGATGCAATTAATCGTTTGACAGCCCTACCCTTCAAGCACCACACTTAAGTAGAAGTAGGCCTACTAAAGTATTCAACATTTTTTGTACTTAAGTATTGCAAGTAGTTCATTTAAAAATTCACTACTTAAGTACTAAAAGTATAAGTACAAGTATTGTGTCATATAATTATTAAAGAAAGCAGTCAAAAGTTTGAACTAGCAATCAAATAAGGCACTTTGGCGGCCGCCAACAATATGTCATTGCAGGACAACCCCTGCATTATTTGTCAAAGTGTGTGTCAATCAATACCATTCCCTTATAAAACTGGCATGTGATTTAGGCAGCATGAAAGCCAACTTGCAATGAATGATTTGTAAACTTTTTATAATTGTAACGAGTAATTAGCAGAACATTAAAAAAATATCGAAGTAAAAGTATTAAATTCATCGAAAATATCTACTGAAGTAAAAGTAGAAGTATGAGAAAAAACAATACCCTAGTAGAGTACAGATATAGCATTTTAGTACTCAAGTACAGTAAGTAGTTCTACTTCGTTACTATACATCTCTGGCAGTTGCATAACGTCCAACTGCCAACAGTTACATCTCTAACAGTGGAGTGAATGTGAGAAAAGAAAATTGGAAAAGAGATGATGAGAGTGAGCAAACAGGTTATCATGGACTAGTTTGCACATTGAGTATTTGTGTTGGAACAAAATTAAATTGAAATCTTTATTTAAATGTATGCAAATTTGCATAAGATGGTCTTTGTATTTAAATGTTTAATGGAAAACAAGTAAACAATACTGATTTGAGAAGAAGTGAACTAAGTGAGTTTGTTTCCATTTTCCTATGGTCAAATGCAAGACTGAGGTGCATTTTTGGTAGGGATGCACGATATGTTGGCCTCCATATCAGAATCGGAGATATACAGTGGGGCGAACAAGTATTTGATATACACTCCAGATTTTGCAGGTTTACCCACTTACAAAGCATACAAGTCTGTCATTTTTATCATAGGTACTCTTCTACTGTGAGTGATGGAATCTTAAACAAAAATCCAGAAAATCACATAGTTTGATTTTTAAGTAATTCATTTGAATTTTATTGCATGACATGACGTATTTGATCACCTACCAACCAGTAAGAATTCCAGCTCTCACAAACCTGTTAGTTTCTCTTTTAAGAAGCCCTACTGGTCTCCACTCATTATCTGTATTATCTGCACCTGTTTGAACTCGTTACCTGTATAAAAGACACCTGTCCACATACTCAATCAAACAGACTCCAACCTCTCCACAATGGCCTAGACCAGAGAGCTTGCACAAGCCTGGGATGGGCCACAGGACAACAGGCAAGCAGCTTGGTGAGAAGGCAACAGCAGTTTGTGCAATCATTAGAAAATGGAAGAAGTTCAAGATGGTGGCCAATCTCCCTCTGGCTGGGGCTCCATGCAAGATCTCACCTTGTGGGGTCTCAATGATCATAAGGAAGGTGAGGGATCAGCCCAGAACTACATGGCAGGACCTGAAGAGAGCTGCGACCACAGTCTCAAAGAAAACCCTTAGTAACACACTATGCCCTCATGGATTAAAATCCTGCAGCGCACGCAAGGTCCTCCTGCTCAAGCCAGCGTATGTCCAGGTCCATCTGAAGTTTGCCAATGAACATCTGAGGAGGTGGAGGTGGAAACATCATTCTTTGGGGATACTTTTCTGCAAAGGGGACAGGACGACTGCACCGTATTGAGGGGAGGATGGATGGGGCCATGTATTGCAAGATCTTGGCCAACAACCTCCTTCCCTCAGTAAGAGCATTGAAGATAGGTCGTGGCTGGGTCTTCCAGAATGACAACGACCCGAAACACACAGCCAGGGCAACTAAGTAGTGGCTCTGTAAGAAGCGTATCAAGGTCCTCGAGGTGCCTATCCAGTCTCTAGACCTGGCTGAACCCAATAGAAAATCTTTGGTGGGAGCTGAAAGTCCATATTGCCCAGCGACAGCTCCGAAACCTGAAGGATCTGGAGAAGATCTGCATGGAGGAGTGGGACAAAATCATGTATGTACAATTTTTAATGTTATCGTTATCACCCCAATTGATATATTAAATCCGATTAATAATGGATGTCCTTCAGCCATGATGGTTTTGAATTGCTTGAAATATGATTGAAATCTCTTCAAAAAAGGAAAATAGGTTAGTTAAGTGCAACACAAGTCTGTTATATAAAAATTATAATGAGAACATCATTATAATTGTGTGCTTGGGACATGGATTTTAATCTTGAGACTTTTGTTTTTGTAATCAGGCTCTCAAAAATGGTATAAAAACTTGGATTTAGATTTATTGGCCAATATATCATTTATCGGCTTTCAAATATAAAGTATTATCGGTTATCGGCCAAAATTTTCATATTGGTGCATCCTTAATTGATGGGTGTGAAAAGTCTGGAGTATCCATCACTCACCCATCCAGAGTGAAATGAACTGCATTTGAGTTCATCTTAGTGAACCAGATTTCCCCTCCAAATGTGCATAAACAAACTGTGTCACATAGGAATATATGGCCGCCCATGTTCTTATTCTGCAAAACATTTAAATGTTGTAGCTTGTGATCTTTTAGAAACTGTTTTCATTTCAGGCCAAGAGGGAATAGGAGATAAATAGCACAGCAGCAGCAGTTCAGGGACAGAGATGAGCCAAGAGGCGAAATGAACAGATAAAGGATGAAGTTTGCCGCTCAGGATCAGGCTGCATGTCTGCAGGCGGCGTCGCGATGAAAGTGAGAGTGACAGTTTGGTCAGAAACAGTTTAGCTATCCTTAAATATGGCCGCCCACAGGGAGAAAATCTTGCGTTTCAGGTCGAAGGAGCACATCACCGACATATTTGGAATAAATGGGCTTATCAGGGCTTTTTAGAGAGCAGTTTTGTATCAAGTCAGGGAGAGCACTTGTGTTTAAAGAAACATGCAATGCCAGCATGCTGCTTATACCTACTGTCAGGCGGGGAAAAATGTCGAGTAGATGTTTACTATAAGTCAGTGCTCATTGAACGGATCTGAACTCCTCTTGTGTCAGGATGAATCATCTAATACACATGAATATTCCTGTTTCTTTTGAATTGTGTTGTCCTTGAAGATGGTTTGGACCTAAGGAATGGATGGCAGACAGTTCTAAATCAAACCATTTATCTTTAATAGTGAACTCCATTTCAGATCTTTCTGGACAGTAATATCATTTTTAACACTGTTACGGATATGACATTTCTCCGTTACGGACATGACCGCTCTGAATGCTGCACTAAAAAATGCTTTAAAACATCCACTGATTTCTTAAGTGCTTATTTAAACCAACAAATATTGAAATCGTCAATGTCGGTATGGTAAGGCAGTACAAGTAATAAAATATATAGGCAAGTGGTTATGAAATGAATAATTTTGTACCTTTTTTTTGTTGCTTTAAAGGACAACTCCGGCGCAAAATGAACCTTTGGTGGTTACACATTGGTATATAGGCTACGTTCACACTGCAGGCTGAAACGACCTAATTCCGATTTTTTTGCCCCTATGCGACTTGTATCTGATTTTTTCATGACAGTCTGAACGACACAGATCCGATCTTTTCAAATGCGACCCAGGCCACTTGGGTATGTGCTCCAAATCCGATATGTAGCCGATCTTTTGAAATGCGACTTCAATCTGAACGGTCAGGTCACATATATCCGACCCGCACGTCATTGCACGCACCTGTAGCTAGCCAATACACGTTAACTCCAACGCGTTTCTGCACTGTTATGGGCCGCTGCAGACGTGTCTCTTTCCCAGTGTTGTGCCTGAACGCGTTCAATGAACGATAGTGCCTGAACGCGCTCATATTTTGGGCGAACGTGACAGTTCACGTTCACCCAAAATAAACATACTGTATTACTGCCTGATGAACATTACTGTGAACACGTTCATTCTGGTGTCTGTGAACGTGCGCTCTCTACAGTTTAACTTCGTACAGTAGGGTGCCAGATTTCTATAGAGCCTTCCAGGCGAAAACCTGGCTAAAACATGTAAACATGCCTTAAAATGTAGTGAAAAAACACCCAATCTGGCAACACCAGCCACCAGTGTCGCACCGCGGCCGCCGGTGACAAAGCAAGGAGCGCCGAGGACGTGCACTATCAATTAAACGGGTTTTATGACGAGGTCGGTGAGGCTCGGAACAATCTTACATTTATGTGCAAACTTTGCCCGTCGATAAAATAATTGTTGTCTGTGTTTGTATATGGGCTGTGGCAATAATAATAATAAAACAAAAGCTTGCAACATTTGGAAAAAAAGAACTATTCCGCAAACAACAAGTGACGTCGTTGACCGTTGATTACTCTTCTGCGCATGCGGGTCACTTCTGGGTCATTTCACGTTCACACAGGAGATCACAAAAGGTCGCATTTAATTGGAAATGTGAACGGCCTTGCAAAAAAATCGAATTTTTTCAAAAAATCGGAATTGAGCATTAAGCCCTGCAGTGTGAACGTAGCCATAGTCAACCGTTTTCTGAGATTTGTTTTCATAATTATCGAATGTAAAGAGTTTTATCTCTAAAAACTACTAGCGTTTAGCTTATAACGTTAGTATATGGGGGCATAGAGTAATGAAAATAAAAATGAAATGTTCTGGCTCGTTCACATCTCACCAGCGCACTTGGCTCGGCGTTCGTGGTTCGACTGCCCGGGCCTGTTTTCCAAAGATGGCTTCTGCCTTTATTTTCAAAGTGGACTGTCTTTATAAAATATCATCTTATTAAACGGTCTGTCTGCTTTTTAAAGTTCTCAATGCTTCGGTTTGCATGTAGGGACCCTGATTATGCTACTGTATTAGTGTGGGGCTATTTTGAGCCTTGCTAGTGGTATTAACCCTTATGCTGCATTAGGGACATTTTTGGTCTTGCAGTTTAATTTCTTTGACCATTTTGGCTGTTTTAATGCAAATGGTATGAAATTTGGCAAAATTGTGACTTTTTGGATACATGTAAAAAATGTCATCCCATTTTGCAAAATATGTATAACACACACTGTGTAGATCAAATAGTAACACTCAGCACCATAAAGACCAAAAATGGCCCATTGAAACCCATTAAAACGTTGTTTAAGTCTGAGGCTGTCAGTAATACATGAAACATGATTTTTGCACAAACATCCTTTCATTTTGAAGCAAAAGCATTATATTTGCATTATATAGTGTATTCCACCAGATGACGTCACTACATATTTATTCCCTATGGGTGGAAATGCACCTTATTTTAGGCAATAGGCAATGTTTAATAGGTGGCCATTTTTGGTCTCTAACGCGCTAAGTGGGATTTTTTGCAAAGTGGGACTGTGATAATCCAAATCTAAAGTTTTCTCTTTGCATTTAGTTTATTGAAAATAATTGAATTTTTGTGTTTTTTCCTCTTATACAAATCGATGGTTTCGCAAACAAAACTGGTAATTAAAGGGTTAAAATCCTGAAATTGAATACATTTTTTGGTAGTTATGATGAGGACTGATGCTGGTTAAAAGATTTAACTTGGTAAAAGTGGAAAATAATAATAATATATAATATTTTAGGCAATGTTTAATATGTGGCCATTTTTGGTCCTTAATGCACTCAACGGTGTTAAAAATCTAATGCAGCACAAGGGTTAACTAGCGATTTTTATTTTCATTACTCTATCCCCCATATACTAGTGTTATAATCTAAACAGTTTTTAGAGATAAAACTCTTTACATTCGATTATCATGAAAACAAATCTCAGAGAACAGTTGAATATGTACCAATGTGTAATTAGACCAAAGGTTCATTTTGCGCCGGAGTTCTCCTTTATTTTTTGTTTTGTGTGAAATGCCAGTGCAGAGAGGACAGGTAATGATGAGAGGAATGAGACCAGGAAATGGCATGAGCTGATTTCAAACTTGTGTTGCTCATGAGCACCGCATCTCACCACTAGGCCAAAGCTCAAACTGCTGTAGCGCTTTACCACAAATGTGTGTAATGAAGTCTGTGCTTATGCATTTTGATTTGCATGTGTTGTGTACCTTACCGGCGGCGTGTTAATTTAATCTGCCGGTGCACTGTGGGAAATGGCCTGTTGTTAAGGGGGGTCTCTGTGGTGACGGCTCTGTTGCTATAGTGGCAGTGGTTTAATGGTGTGGAGTACATTAGCACTGACTGATCTGTAAATATGTCTGCTTTCTGCTGCCTCAGCACCCCCTGACATCCACATGGATCAAACTGCTGCAATGCTTCACTATGCACTCAATCACTCCCTCTCTCTCCGTCACCCGCTCCACTTCCGCAATTCACAAACCCATTCTTTTCTTTAGCTTTGTGTGAAAAGATCCTTACATCATCGAGTTACGAAATATAAGGCGAACACAGATGTTGTCGTCCTCAGGGATGCACTACTGCGCCATTCACCTTGGTGAGAGCCTATTTAGCAGTAGCCATGTGGATTTTTTTTACCCCCTGTTAATTCTTTTCAAATGATGAATGAGACTGGGTTGAATGCCCTCTGAGAGCATTTGATTCAGTGGTGACATTTTCAGGGGCATGAATGTGCAGAAACATGAAGAACCGTGTGGCTTCTCTCTCCTTTTCTCTCCACTTTTAGTGGATTTGCTTATGAGAATAAGCTTGTTGCTTGTGTGTGTGAAATTTGGCCTTGCTCTGGGTACAAGGCATGAAAGAATAACAAGTTGATGTTATGTAACTGCTTTTCTTTGGAGTTTATGAACCTGGTAAATGCTGATTTTATTATGTTGGCTAAAGTAGACATTAGTTTCATTTAGATAATAGCCTTCACAGTGTGCAATTCACTCGGTGGATAATGCGCAGCAGCAGGGGGAGCAGCCATGGTGTTCTGCAGATCTTGATTGTGGGTATTATTAAAAAGAGCAGTTATTACCCCACAGATAAGGCTCTTAATTACATTATACCTCATTATTCTGTTAGTTTTGATCACACATTGTGTTCGGATGTTCATATGACAATCATTTTAGAATGTTAGTGTGCGACAAGACCATCAGATCTCTTTAGCTATGTTTAAAAATCTGAAAAAGGGTGGATTTGGTTGCAAGGGTTGAGCCAAGTTCATGATAAGGTGGTCCAGGTCTACCCAGGCACCCATGTGGAGCCAGGCTTGATCCTGTAATGTTTAGAATTTTTTAAAATTGCATCTTATTGAGTGGATTTTTTTTTAAAATACCAATAATTAATTATTATATTACATAGTTATTTTCATGTTTGTCTATACTATATTTTCATATACTGTAACATTCAAAAGTGTGGGTTTGGTAAGATTTTTAAATGTTTTTGAAAGACGTCTCTCACCAAGGCTGTATTGATTTGATCAAATACACAGTAAAAACAGAAGTATTATTAGAATTTAAAATAACTGTTTTCGATTAATATTTAATATATTTTAAAGATAATTTATTCCTGTGATGTTGCAGTATTTTCAGCATCATTACTCCAATCTTCAGTGCCACGTGATCCTTCAGAAATCTTTAGAATATGCTGATTTGGTGCTTAAGAAACATTTATTATTTTGAAAATGGTTGTGCTGCTTAATATATTTTTTTTGTGGAAATTGAATTTTTTTGTAATGGAAAAAATAACGAAAAAAAACCATAACATTTTAAATTTTTATTGACTTTTGACCAATTTAACGCTTCTTTGATGAATAAAAGTATTAAATTCTTTAAAAATAATTCAGTAGTGACAACATATATCCAATATTGACCAAAAATAACTTTAACTGATATGGTACAGATATTTTGTGCTTGTACATTTTTGGTTCTGTCTAAAGCAAACTTAAATGTGTTGTACATCATTAATATGATGTTTAGGGATAGGGATGTGCCTGAAGCCGAATACCTTATTTGGAAAAGCACGGATAATGGCTTTAAAACAAATAACAAATTCGGAAAAAAAAAAAAAAACATTCAGCAGACCCATTCACTCCTCATGTTAGCAGATAACAGGTGAGCCAAGGGATAGCATAGCACAATATTATACATCTAAAATAAAAGTGAGCATTCAAGCATTGTTTGAAATATTGGTCAAGTGATTTGCTGTTTAGCTCTCTGCCTTGACTTTCCGGCTGCTGGAAAGTATCAGTTTCATCCTCCCTGTATCTCCGACATGTTTGGCTAAGTTTTGAAGTGACTTCAATGGTCCTCTATGGTTGTTTATTTAATTATAGAGGAATTCCTCTTTAGGACCTGAATATTTAGGCCTTCATAGAGCATGTCTCAATGGCATTTAAGCAGGAGCAATTCCCCTTGAGAGTGTGCGTCCAATGTTTGTTCTGTGTGAGTGGGGTGAATGGGAGCAGAGAGTGGGAGTGTGTTGAAAAGGTTAAGATTTGATGTGATAAGAATCCCCCCTCCCAGCCCCCAGTCAGCTCACTGCACCGAGCTGTTATGGTAATTAACAGATAACCTTTAATGAGGTGTCAACCTCGTTAGGCCCTTAACGAGGCAAATGTCACCCCGCTGTGGCATTCTAACAAGTAGGGGGACATCGGAGGGACATGTGGACAGAAGATGATGTCACTCGGGGTGACAGTGGTGTTGACCGAACTGTTATTGTCTAAATGTCATCTGACCACAGTGATGGAAATATACGGGTCTTGAATCAGAACTGTGGATCATAAATGCATGAGTGGCTTGTGATTTCCAATCAGGGATGCATTCACAAGGAATTTGTTGCTCGGCATGTGTTGAAGCTTTAAAAGCTCTTACATAGAGCGCAACAGTGCCCTCCCTTTTCAGCAGTTTTGGTTCCTTGAGATTTTAATTTAATTAATTTTTAATAATTTGTATATAATTTTTAAATAATCAATAATTTTTCCCATAGGGATTTAAAAAAAGTATTTGTTAAAGTTGCCATGTTCCAAAAAGCTAGGTGAATCACAACACTACAAACTTTGAAAATACGGCTTAAGTGAGTCAAAGAACTACAATCCCATGAATCATTGCATACAAGTCAGGGATCATTGCGTCATTCGCTGTGCTGGGGTGCGTTTCCTGTACAACGACGTAGTTCGCTGCTTCACTACCATAGTATGATGTATCGTTGGAGAAATCAACTAGCTAGTCACGACTGTTTTCCGAAACCCACTTTTGCAAAGTATCGTTCAATCAGGTTGATTTCACACGTGGTGGAATAATAACTACTTTTAATGAAACTGTTTGAGATCCAATTACCGCTAGATTTTTTAATATAAATTACAAATATGTAATCTGAGGACTATTTCTAATTGTTTTATTAGACTATTATTTTTACTATTTTTATTTATTACCAGACCCAATATTTGGCTTGTTCTTACATAGTAGAGCGAGTTCCCACATGTGCACTCTTCAATCACGGTACTTTAAATCTTTTGACAAACTAAAAGATGTCAATTCAATTTGTATGTATTCTGAATAAAAGGCGCCGGTTGTACTGAATGTCAGCTTGCTTATTTTGCTCAAGGTAAGGATTTATTAACTCCAAATGTCATGCAATATAGAAACGATGCCTCTAACCACAGGTCGAGAGCTGTCGTTCAAACCACAAAAGTTTGCGATGCTGTTTGCGAATGCTCGTTGGAACGATGGTTTCGGGAAACACCGACTCGTTGAACTATGCTGATAACTACGGAACTTGCGACCATAGTTGGCTAACGTTGCTTTCGGGAAATGCACCCCTGCATGGGAGTGGGTGGAGCTAATGAGCTATTTTGTTGATTGTTGCTAATTTTCAGTACAGAATCATGGGTAATGTAGTTTTTTGCCTGGAATTCCACCGTTAAACCCGATTATTTTAAAAATAATCTATAATATGGCCGGACGCTTTCAGCAGAAGCAAATAGCATGGATTAACAACCTCATAGCTCACAGTAGGTCTGTCTTTAAAGCTTTATATAAGTTATTGTTCAAAATCAATGATTCCCTATGGAGTTTTACCTTCGAAATCCGACTGTTGCGCTCTATTGCTGCTTATCTTTCTTATCAGCAGTGTGAGCTCTCTATAAGACTTGTTTTGAGACTGAAGTAGGTTATGTTTTTAAATTGCGTGGCCCAAGGTTGAGCTGAGATTAGAATTATTCATGAATGTCAGTTTCAGGTTACTTCAAGACTTGGTACTGAATAACAAAAAAAAAAATGTTTTTAATTGTTTTTGAAAGAAGTCTTCTTAAGAAACATTTCATATTATCATCAATGTTGAATTCAGTTGTGCTACTTAATATATATATTTTTCATCATTCATTGACAAATAGAAAGTTTAGAAAAAACAGCATTTATTTAAAATATACATATTTTAGTAGTATTAGTCTTAACTGTCACTTTTGAAGAATTTTATGCATCCTTGCTGAATTAAAGTAAAAAAAAAAAAACTCAAACTTTTTAAGTTTTACAGCCTCAAAAGTAAGTTTCCCCAGTAAATAAATACAAAAAATAATAAACATGTAATTCATATTACTTGTAACACTTTACCCATAACTTAAGATTACTTATGCGCTTTCAATTTTTGTATTATCAGAAAGATAAATTAGCTTATTATATCATCATGTGGTTTATTCTGTACTCTAAGCCTCTACGTATATCATAGGTAGTGACTAAACTGGTCACACTTGAATTTATTTTTTAAAAATTTTATTTTACTTTAGTTTTATTTATTTAATTATTTCCCCCTTTTTTAACTACTTCAATACAAACTATAGCCAATTGTGACATCCTGTTGCCATATCCATTGCTTAGCCTGCAATAATTTCACATCCTCAAGATCTAGTATGACCACTCTGGAATACATATCAATGTTGTGTATATATGTGTGTGAGAGTGAGTTTATTAGCCTGCAGCATTTGAGCACAAACACAAGGCCCTTCTGAATCTTCCCTGAAGTCTCTGGAGGGTTCACAGCGAGAGGCAGTCTAGCTCAAACCCGGCTTCAGCCGATGTCCTTGCCCCTAGAGCTCGGCAACATAAAGAGCTGGATGAGGCTCAGTGTCTGCACTCAAAGATGCCCCACAGAGGAGTCCATGCCAGACAGACAATAAACTACAGCCTCCAGCTCTGCCTTTCTGTCTTTTGCTGTGTCTGTCTGGAGCACGTCGACATTGCCACAGGGGTGCCTGCGTGGGTTCTTGATGTTGAGGTGATTGAGCCTCTCTCTCCCGCTGTGCACTCGGCCTGCTCGGCAGCTCAGCAGACAGGTGCCAATTTAGATCGAGGGAGGGCATTCAGGTGAGCAGAGAAGTATGGGACCGCTGTAGGGCTGGACAGAGAAAGAGCAAGTAGAACCAAACAAAGGGAGAGAAAAGGATTATGTTGTATGTTTGTGTAGCGTTAGTATTATGTTGTATGTTTGTGTAGCGTTTGTATGCTAAAAAGCTACTTTAGTCTCATGAAGTAATTTTTATTTTCTTTCTCAAAATGTTCTGTCGTTTAAATATTTTACATATTTTAATTTACAGTCGAACCAAAATTTATTCACCAACATTTATCACAGTTTATTCCCTATGGTTTAGACAATGGTAATAACATGGCAAGAATTTAGTTATCTAATCGATTGATGTTATTTGATGAGTTCATATTTACTGGTAGTCCACTCTATGAAGAATATTTGGGTATAATGTGTCACGGTTTACTTTATTTTGCTGTCCTCACTTGCATAAATGATTTGTAGTTTCCTGCACCCACTTAAAAAATATATAAAAAATTATATCTGGTGTCTCAATAATTTTTGGTTTGACTGTACTAGTGTATTAATGGGTGGTTAACTGCTTTTTTTCTTCGCATGATTGTGTTAATGGGGTGCAATATAACATGTATTAGTGTTTTTTCTTTTTTTAAAAGTCTTATTTTTCCATAAACCTAACCTTTATTGTAAGCCGCGCTCTCCTCTGTCATCGAACGAGCGGTTGACTTCCTGATTCTATGAAACCACTCCCCCAGATACAGGCAGTGGGCTCAGATTGGTTAGATTGGGCCGGTGTGTTGTGATTGGCTAAACTGTGTTGTGCACGTTGTCCGGATACTTCACGCCCATTACCTTTACGGGCGAAAGTTGCATATGTGTTCCTGTCAAATGTAAATAATGGTGTCGATACTGCAGTATCAGTATGAGCAAGAATCAGACCCAGAAAGCGGCGATGAAGAGAGACAAGCAGAACCTCACCGCACACAGCTCTTACTAAACGTTTTTGCCTATATATATTTTTTTTTAACTTTATACATGTTTGTTTTGCACAATAGCATCGAACTGACTGGCTACTATATACACAAACAGCGTTGGCATTGGTTTACGTTCTTGATCAAATCGAAAAATAACATCATAAAGTATACATGAAAAATTCATGTACAACATTAGCACATATACAAATTCAGGTCCAAAATATTTGTACGCGTTTGTTGGAGACACAAAATAGCACTAGTAGCCTAGTGGCTATAAAGCCAGCGCTGGCATTTGATAAAAATAAAACATTACGTCTGAAATTATACATGCATACATTTAAAAATTATTTAGCCTACTTACAGGTTGTGGCCCAACAACTGCTGCCTGTGGTTTTAAAGTTGGAACTGCTTCATGTTTTAGTAACAGTTTCTTGTTGAATCCGGCATTGAACTCGTGGAGATTCTGGAAGCTGTCTTCCGTAAATCCGCAGCACAGAGAGTTAAATTACGATTGTCATTTTCAGGAACATAATCAAAAATAAATTGTATCCATTGTTGACGAACTACAACGTCCGTGGGAAGCCCCAACACAGAAGACCTGACAGCTGGATGAACATAACAAACTTTCGATGAGCTGCAGAAATATGCGCATGCCCTTTTTTGCATATTCCGGAGGGAGGGTTGATGCAAATGTGTGGGTTAGTGACGTTTAAAACCCGTTATAGTCCCATTCGAATCATTTTTGAAGGCGTTAAACTTCCTGATTTTTAAAAGACGATATCTCTGCTTACACTAAACTTTAAGCGCTGCAACTTTGCAGATACTGTTCACGCACCAACAGCAACATTACACACTATTTAAAATAAAAAAAAAGTGAAATCGCAATCAACCACCCCTTTAATAATAGATCTGTCAATTCTTCTGTTTCTTGACAATTTTAAAAACAACTGCTTATGCATGGAAAACATGCCATTTTTGACCGTCCATTGTGGACTTTAATGGTATGAAATGCAGACATGAACATACACTTTGAAAATTTGGCCAGATGTGTCACATTTTGCAAGCCACTTTACCATTATTTGGGATGCTCTGATCCTGATCTCATTTGTTTCCAACCTACATACGTCTGTGTGATTGTTTTCATCATACAGCCGACTAATGATGAAATCAAAGGTGCCTTGTGGCAGCCTCATGCTGATGTCATTGCTGACATACACAGTCCCCCTGCCGGCTCAGAAATGCTTTATGACTAATAGATACGTAAACAGAACAGACGATCTACGCACCAACTCTCCTCTTCTTTCATCTCTCTTTCCGCTCAGGTCCTGAAGGGACGGTATCAGGTTCATCTGTGTTCCTGCGGTTAAACAAGAGGGAGCCGAAATGCTGAAATCCCTCTTTTGATGTCGACTGCAAACTGAGGGGAGGAATAAATGTCTGCTTATTACACATATTGTTGTATGAGCTGTACAAACCTAAGGATTTAAAATGAGCGTCTTCATTTCTACTTTTTGTTGGACGTATGTATATAAATGCGAGGCTGTGAAAAATAATCACTTAAAGCGACAAGTCAAATTTTTAAACTGATGTACACAAGCGCATCTCACATTTTCACTCTCGTTATTTCGCCGCCATCGATCGGGCCTTATAAACACTGTTACCGCGAAGCATACTCTGGACAGAGGTGCTCTGTCTTCCTCACACACCAACACACTCGCGCATGGACGCTGTAATTGAGTAAATCTAAAGGGCAGGGCTCTTAGATGTATTGTTCAAGAGGTTAAGAGCTTCCTCGCCGCATGATGTTTTTTTTCCCACGGTGACCTTCAGCCGAGGCTGAGGCCACAGAGTGTGTTGAAACCATATTAACACTGAATAGTGGTTAAAACACTGTAAACGGCTACCTTGTTGTCTCTGTAGATCACGAAGATATTAGCTGAGTTTAATTTCCCCTCTGAAAGAGTAATTAGTGGCTTTCGGCTTAGAAGTGTGTATTAATGCCATGCTTGTGTAAACACTCTTTCTTTGCTTAATTCTTCTGAAACGATTAAAGAGATTGTTATTTTTCTGGTCACACTCGTGGCCTTCCCATCAAACGATTGCGATTGACAGTAACATGGTTACAGTGTGGTACTTGCAATGTAAACTTCTCTGATTGGTGGAGATTGCAGAATCATGGGTAATGTCGTTTTTTTGTTTTGTTAGGAATGATCGATTATTTAAGAAACGAGTTGTAATAATGTGGGCTGATGACTTCAACAGATGAATATACCATCGATAAACAACCTTGTAGCTCACAGCAGTTTTGTGTTTTACGGTTTCTAAGTTATGGTAAAAATCAGTTCCCCTATCCACCTTATTCCTACACCCCATGACGCTTTGCGCAAATTATGGGTGTAACTTCCGTTAAGCTGTAAACAATCAGTGAAAGACTCTCTATACGTTAAAGTGTCACAATGAGATGACATTAATCGACTCACCCTTCAACCATCGAATATTAAAATAAAATGTAAAAGTTTAAAAGAATCAACAGGTATTTTCAGACCAAAAATAGCCCCATATGCGTGAGTATTTGGTTAAATATCACTTTAGTAGGCAAATATCTGTATTGTATAACAAGCCTTAATCAAAAATGTTCATTAACTTCAGCATTACGTGACTATATCAAAGTGATTTCCGTCATTTTGACAGATTATAAATTGCTTTACATGTGAAAACAAACCTGGAAAGGGACATGAGGATTTGAGGAGAATAACGAGAGTGAATTCAGTGAATTATTAATGGGATATCGTAAATTAAATTCGGTAGAACAGACCACAAATGTGCCGTATATATTGTCCTTTTTCGTACTTTTACAGCGGATTGCAAAGGAAAAAATAAAAATCATCATAAGGAAAAGAAAGCAACCACTAAAAAGAGCTCTTGCCATAGATATTATTGTTATAACATGTCACGTTAAAATACCAATAACGTTATTCTCATGATGTCTGAAAATAAATCATGAGCGAAAATTGACGGTTCATCCAGTGAAACTGACGGATCAGCTTTATTTGTAGGGCAACCTTATGATTTGAAATGATTCGTTTTAGCCTTTTTGAATCGAAGTTCCCCAAACCGGAACATAATTAAAAAAGCAGTAAGGTCGTCAGGAATAAGGTGGATAAAGAAATTGAATGGTATTCATTTTAATCTTCCAAAACCCAGCTGTTGCACTCTATATAGTATTTGGCCCAGTGTTTGTTCACAAATCTGCTGTTTGTTACTCATTTGTAAAATTGTTGGTAATGAGCCTAATTTGGTTCATTGTTGAGCTTTTGCATATATGATTATGTATAATCTGGGTAGTGAAGCAAAACCAGATGAGATTAAATCGCTCCCGACTCCCGTTATGATCAATGGCACTTTTCTGCACAGGAAGAGCCCAATGTCTTCATTTGAATGTGTGATGCTGTCTGTGGCCCTGAACACCCTTCAGCTGAAGCTCTGAATCACAGACTGCCTTCTTCTCCCCGGGCCTCTGCTAAGGCTGAGACGCTCATGTCGAGTGTATATTGCCCTAAAACTGCTGATCTATTTCTTTTAGACTGACTAAACGTCTTTCTTTCCCTACGCCAAGCTCACGGCCTCCATCTCCAGGTCCAAAGCCCATGCAGGGAATTCTTAATCTCCCTTCTGTTCAGTCCTGGGGCATGTAGCGCCAAAGCAGAATGTACAATGTCACAAAGATTTTCAGAAACAGCGTTGTTCTCTGCCTCCCTGCCCCCTGGGGTATTCAGAGCAGAAGAGCACAGAGAGAGTGTGTTGTTTGAATACAGAGTGTCTGTTCTGCTTTCAGGCAGTCTCCGCAAGCACCCTGACATTTGTCTTGTGTTTATGGCGGCCCGTGAGTGGCCAGTGCTGTCCAGTCATTTACAGCACGCTTCTCACACTCAATGACTTCCCCTACTAAATGTCATAATTGAAATTGGAGCTGATATTTATAGCTTGTGTGTGTGTGGAAGTGCACGAAGCAAGACGATTGTGAACGAGTGTGTGCCTTTCAAACAGTGACGCGTTTAAGTGTGTTTTCATGTATCTGTAATGGAGATTGGTTGTTAAGATTGAGGAAATATGGCAAGGGCTACAATAATGATGATACCTGTGGAAGTCAGGCCTTGGTCTTCAGCTTCTCTTTTCCTCAGAGGTGTGAAGAGTACCTAATAACCATACTTGGGTCAAAGTACGGAGATCTTACAGTGAAAAGTACTCCATTACAAGTCACCAATTCCCATACATCTTTTGCTTGAGTAGAGTATCTAAGGGGCTGTTTACGCCTGGCCACTTCATGCGTTTTCTCAGATCGGGATTTCTCAAAACGATTCTATTTACACCCGGCCACATAAATGTGTTTTTGCAAAACTGATATTAATCCGATCTTCAATTCCCGCGCTATATACAGATTTAATGAAGTGCACGTCACCAAAAGCAACAGATATGAGCTGAATTTTATTGATCATCGGCTAATTTCAAAATCAGCAAAGACAGCAATAAAAGAGCGGCAACTGCCCTGGTAAGATAATTTCATTTCTTTACTTTTAATGAAGATGGAAGTGTTAAGCGTCTGCGACTTACTTTCACTTTGATTTGCGATAGATTGCGGCGGGTTGGCTTGATAGGCGTTCAGCTGCTCATCTGAGGTGATGCGTGTCATAGTAGTGCCGTCATATCTGACTAAAAATAACATGACATATGGCCTATAACACGCTCACCTGTTTATTTTTTAGCATTTTTGGGAGTAGTAACATTTACATATGTGGTTTTAACAACTAGATGCATTTACACATGTCCAGTTTCGTCTGGAATGCGGCCCAGACCACCTTCTGATGTGGTTTGACCGATCGGATTCAAATCCGTCTCGAATGCCTTTCGGGGGCATTTATACCTGGTCTTTTCACGATCGGATGGCTATCCGATCACAGAAAACGCATGAAGTGGCCAGTTGTAAACGGCCCCTATGAGTATCTAATTTTAACAATAACTTATCACTAACACTATTTTACACTTACTGAATGTAGGCTCCAATATGCACATGTCCTTAACACCGAAGAGACATGCCAAGGAAAACAAGAAACAGTTGATTTGTGAGGAGAGCAATGTTTCTTTAATCAAATCAATTTTATTTCGAGCACATTTAAAATCAACCTTGGCTGGCCAAAGTGCTGTGAATAAAAGTGAGAAAGACTAAAAAATAATACTAATGAACACCTCAAAATTGCAATAAATCAAGCTCAACACAACAGTCTCTTAAAGGAGTAGTTCACTTTAAAAAAAAAAAAAAACTTTTGCTGATAATTTACTCACCCCCATGTCATCCAAGATGTCCATGTCTTTCTTTCTTCAGTCGAAAAGAAATTATGGTTTTCGATGAAAACATTCCAGCATTTTTCTCCATATAATGGACTTCAATGGAAACCAAACGGTTCAAGGTCCAAAAGACAGTTTCAGTGCAAACTGCAAACTGTTCAAAGGGCTTTAAACAATTCCAGATGATTAATAAGGGTCTTATCAAGCGAAACAATCACTCATTTAAAAAATAAATAACACAGTTTAAGTTTTATAAGCTCAAATGCTCACCTTGCTCTGTTCTGTGATGTACGTTCGTGACTCTCCTGTTCAAACTCGTTCATCAAAATAAACAAATCTTTTTTTCGAGTCATTTGGTTAATTCAACGAATGACATGAACGAATTGACTCGGAAAAAGATTCGTTCATTTTGATAAAGGAGTTCGAACAGGAGAGTCACGAACGCGCATCACAGAACAGAGCAAGGCGAACATTTGAGCTTATAAAACTTAAACCGTTTTTTTTTTTTTTTTAAATGAGCGATCGTTTCGCTTGATAAGACCCTTGGATATAAGAATGACATGGATGTCTTGGATGACATGGGGGTGAGTAAACTATCAGTAAAAGTTTTTTTTAAAAAAGTGAACTACTCCTTTAAATATATGCAAACACTCAAATCTATGTTAAGCTCGAGTGCTCAAAAAGGGCATAAGCAAATCAATATCCTACAAAAAATACAAACTGTGGCATTTGTGTGTGGTTAAAAATATTCTTTTCTACTCCATACTTTCACTTTTTTATGCTTTTGCTGCTGACTTTTCCCCTTCAACATACGCAAACATATACGCTTTAGGTTCGCTTCATAAGTATGCTGTAATCAAATATTAATAATTCGGCTTGGTCTTCAGAACTTTTCCCCTCCGTTTCAGTCCATGACTCCCCCTGAAAACAGCTGTAATGGTGTTGTGCGAGATTGAAAGCCACCCAAACATGAGCTGAAGTAGTTTTCTGGGAATAATAAAGCCCATCGAATAGAAGTATAAGCCTACAGTTATCTGGCTCCTCTGAGGCCAGTATTGGTGCCTGAGGTTGATTTATGGCAAGGCTGAGCCTTAAACCTTCCGTGCTGCATTGAGTTATTGGTTTATCGAGGAAAGAAGAGGAGGAAGCATAAAATGAGTGACACTGAGGAATTATGAGAAATAAGAAAAATGTAATGAGAGAAATGTACTTTGCCACACTGATTTTTCTCATCAGTGTAATACATGCTGCTACAAAACTGCTTATATCTGACATTACTTATGCATTAGTCAGGACGTAATCAGTTTAACAACATGTCCTTATTTCTCCTTCCTTTATATATTCATTTGGATTTAAACAGCATAATATAATGCACCCATGCAGATGAGCTGGAGCAGTGTTTAATGTGAAGCTACAGCAAATATGCTTTTTAGTGATTTAATGTTTTTCATTAAGAATACATGAATTTTGAACCCAAACATAGCAGAATTTGTTCCTTTAGCCTGAAGTAAGTTCTGAGTGAGTTCTAGTTTTCCGAGAGTAAATTCTCTTGTTCCTGACGTTAGAACAAAGAGTGTGTCAGTTAGCACAGGCTCGGCTGTATTTCAGTGCTTGAGTTTACAGGGCAGGCCTGTAGTCTGGCATACACAAAGCGCGAGCCCCATTTTTCACTGTCACATCGCAGTGCAGCACATATTTTTAGAGGGGACAGATCTCAAGGTATCAAGCAAGTGCATTTCTCCTGATAAAACACTGTGTGGAAGTAATGGGGTGAATGCTGACAGCAAAGCACTTG
The DNA here is from genome assembly GCF_988280905.1 of Pimephales promelas. Taxonomy (NCBI): domain Eukaryota; kingdom Metazoa; phylum Chordata; class Actinopteri; order Cypriniformes; family Leuciscidae; genus Pimephales; species Pimephales promelas. Next base: position 14,949,322 of record NC_142781.1, read on the forward strand.
CCAACTTCCTGTTTACAATCTCCTTCAGAGTCGGTGTAAAAGTTTTGGTGATAATGAAATATATTTAATTGTTAGTGATGAATGTTTAAAGTTAAGAAGAACATTTATTGTGATTAGTATTTTTGATTTTTTAAATCAACTTTCATGCATTTCGCTCGTGTGGTTGGGTTATTGCTGAACAGTAAGGAAGGCCCGCTGGACTGTCCGATCTATGATCTGTACACAATAGCTACGATCTGTTGGAAATGGTTGGTTCTGTGTGATGTGTTCTACATTGCTGTTGCTGCAAATTCTACTGACCAAGATATTGTTGTCTATATTGGGTTTAGGCAATGTTTAATGGACATGAAAGCATCAATGAGAATGTGATAAAGTGTGTGTGTTATTTCTTTCTTAATGCGTTATATGGCATTGTTTTCCATGAAATTATGGATTCGAGTATAAATTTCCATATTTTTAATAGGGGTGTAACAATATTTTGTGCCACAGTAGATCGCAATACAAAAATGCAACAATATGTATCATGGATAGTCCCCCCCCTCCAAAATAAAAATTACTGTGTGAGGAAAAAGTTTTAGTGTAATATATTAAACTACAATAAATAAGGTTGATTATAATGTATAATAATGCAATGGGGGAATATTTGTGGGTCCTGATAATGTCAAATGTCTTATGTTACCAGTAAAAAGTGGCCTTCATTTATTTTAAATATATCTAGTCAGTGACCGATATCAAGCATATTCGTATAAAATAATTCTGGATTTTCAGCTTCAGAATCATATTTTTTTTTATTCTGGTGTCACCTTTGTCCTTGAGTTACAAGCACCAAGTCCAAGCCTGTTCAGTTTAACCCACAATGTAATATCAAAGTTAGCATTTTAATCAACAGTACAGTTTTTGTTAACTGTTTATTATATGTTTTGGAGTATCGCAATAATATCATATCGTGATATGTATCGAATCGTGACATGAGGGAATTGTTACACACCTAATTTTTAAATGAATCTACAGAAATTTCCATCATTGGTTTTTGGTGAAAGTTATTTGGTGAAGAGTTTCTTAGATTTATAAAGACAAAATCAATAATATAAAGTATAGAGCATTAAGTGTATAAAGTATTTAGACCCCTTCACTTCAAGTGTGCTAAATTTCCAAGTTATAGCAAAGGGTCTGAATATGCCAGTGATATTTAATTTGTTTATTTTTTGCAAAGTTTGCTTTGTCATTATGGGATAAGGATTGTAGATTGTGTACTACCTTTAAAAGTAATGCATTACAATATTGTGTTACGCCCTAAAAAGTAACTAATTGTGTACTTTTAATAAAAAGTAATGAATTGCATTACTTTTGCATTACTTTTATGGGCTCTATGCACGGTGGTATTTCCAGTGAAGGTATAAGGATGCTTGATAACTTCCGCCGATCGTAGAGTCCAATGCATTCCCGAAAATTTACATTGAATTTTATACTCCATGGTTATACTAAAGAAACGTTAGTCACAAAAACAGACAAAACAGACACCCCTCATTGTGTTTATGCATCTTTTTAAAAATATATTAAATAAACATAGCTATATATAAAATTACATCTTAATGTATGAAAGTTTCGTTTCAAAGACGGGAGGACAGTAAATTTTGAAGACTCTGTCATAATCCCGTTTTCTTCCACTTCAATCTCCCCAACCGGAAACTGAAGAGCATCCTTGCGTCAAATGCCGAACTTATGCGTGCATATGGCCTATTCCCCTGGGATGGGCTTGCTTGCTTTTTTAAAAATAAAGGTCCTTTCCCAACAAAAGTGAACTGTATAAGCCTCAGGATGAAGGAAATGCAAATTCACACCTGTACAGTAGAAGACGCAGCTAAACAAATCTTTGCACCTTACCTTACTCCTGATTTCTCTCAACATGGAGACAGGAGAGTTGTTAGTCAATAAATAGGAAAACTAGCATTTCTTGTTTGAAAAAACAACTTGGATATTTTGCTGTAAATTTAAATGTAATTCATTGCTAACTACTAGTTACATTAAAAAAGTAATCCGATTACGTATTTGTAATACTGCCGAATACTTTTTGAATCCACTGTACGTTTAATGACAAATATAAAATGTTTAAAAAACAGTAAAAATACATTGCTGAAAAAAAAAGAAAAAAAAAGGGGGCCAGTTAAAATTTTCAAATGTCACAATATTTATTTATGCAGCATCAAAACTTTACTTTGGTGGCATTTATACCTTGCTTTTACTTTAGAGAATTTCAGGAAGTCTTGCTGATCTTTGAAGAATGTGCATTGCGCATGTTTTTACCAGCAATAGCTTTTCAAGTTATTTGTGAATAACCACACAAAGGTGCAATTCAAAAAGCTACATTTCAGAAAGTAGCCTACTAAGAAAATGATCAAAACAGTTTCTGTCCCTACTTCCACATTCTGTTAGTCAAACGTGTCGTGATAACGTCCGAGGACAGACGAGGCGTCACTGAATCCTCCAAAACATGTTTGAAACATTAACCAGAGCAGTGTTTTGGTGGTGCTCGGATCAAGGGTGTAGCCAAATTTAATCTTTTTTGAGTTGTGCGGTGATTGGAGTTGTCTGCAGTACTCATGTTTGAGTTGTTTGATAGAGTTGCAGAGTGGAAGGCCTGTCTGTCAGCCTCTGCTCCCATGTGTGTCGATTCTTCTGGAATCAAAGCTCCAGGCTGTAAGACTCCTGCTGGGAGGAACTCTGTTTCACTATAATTTAAAGAGAAGCCCGGACTTCAGTTTAGCTCTGAGCGGCAATAAGAGAGAGAATGTAAAAACAGCTGAATCGCACCAGCATGTTGCATCATTGAAGGCAGGCTAAGGAGCTGGGGAAGTTAGTGATGCATGCTTTTGTTGTGACTCCCAGTCACATGCACATTGCACAATGCACATGTCCCTCAGTTTCACAGACAAGACTTAAGCCTAATCCCAGACTAAAATGAATGTGAGCTGTTTTAACTGAAAACTGCGCTTGTTTCCGCTACTGAATAAAAACATTTAAAAATAATTGCGACTTTTTTTCTCACAATTGCGACATTTGAAGTCAGAATTTAAGAGAAAAAAAGAATCTGAGAAATAAATTTATAATAATTTTAAATAAACAGATTTTTTTTTTCTCACAATTACAAGTTAACATCTCGCAACTCTGATTTTATATCTCAGAATTGTGTGATATAAAGTCACAATTTCATGTTATAAATTTAGAATTATTTGATATAGTCGCAATTGCAGGTTATAAAGTCAGAATTGCATGATATAAAGTCGCAATTGTGTTAGTCAGAAATGCGTGATATAAACTCGCAATTGCGAGTTTATATCTCACAATTCTGACAAAAGATGTCAGAGTTTAGAGATATACACTTGTATTTATGTGTTATAAAGTCAGAATTGCGAGATGTGAGGAAAAAAAGTCAGAATTGTGAGATAAAAGGTCTCAATTCTCTTTTTTTCTCGCTATTGCGACTTTTTTTTCTCATAACTGCAACTTTATATCTCGCAATTGCGACTTTTTTTTCTCTCTCAGAATTTCGACTTTTATATCTTGCGATTGCGACTTTATTTCTTATTATTGCGACTTTATCTCACAATAGCGACTATATTTCTCAGAATTGCGACTTTTATATCTCGCAATTGTGAGTTTATTTCTTATAATTGCAACTTTATATCTCGCAATAGCGACTTTACTTCTCAGAATTGCGACTTTATATGTCGCAATTGCGACTATTTCCCACAATTCTGACTTCATATCTCGCAATTGTGAGAGAAAAATTCACAATTATTATTTCTTTTTTATTCAGTGCTGAAAAAAGCTTCCATAGCTTTCAGTTAAAACAGCGCACACATTTATTTTAGTCTGGGACTAGGCTTAAGTCTTGTCTATGAAACCGAGGGATAGTGTATGTGCAATGTGCATGCATGTGACTGGTCACAGCAAAAGCATGCATTACTAATTTCCCCAGCCTGTCTTCAATGATGCAACTTGCTGGTGTGATTCAGCTGGGTTTTTTTTGTTTTTGTTTTTTTACATTTTCTCTCTTATTGCCGCTCAGAGCTAAACTGAAGTCCGGGCTTCTCTTTAAATTATAGTGAAACCGAGTTCCTCCCAGCAGGAGTCTTACAGCCTGGAGCTTTGATTCCAGAAGAATCGACACACATGGGAGCAGAGGCTGACAGACGGGCCTTCCACTCTGCAACTCTATCAAACAACTCAAACATGAGTACTGCAGACAACTCCAATCACCGCACAACTCAAAAAAGATGAAATTTGGCTACATCCTTGATCTGAGCACCACCAAAACACTGCTCTGGTTAATGTTTCAAACATGTTTTGGAGGATTCAGTGAAGCCTCGGATGTGATCACGACACGTTTCACTAACAGAATGTGGAAGTAGGGACAGAAACTGCTTTGATCATTTTCTTACTTTTTGAATTGCACCTTTGTGTGGTTATTCACAAATAACTTGAAAAGCTATTACTGGTAAAAACATTTTGCGCAATGCACATTCTTCAAAGATAAGCAAGACTTCCTGAAATTCTCCAAAGTAAAAGCAAGGTATAAATGCCACCAAAGTAAAGTTTTGATGCTGCACAAATAGGTGTGGATTTGTAGTTGTTTAAGATGACATTATCTGTTGGTCTCTCTCTTCACAGCATGCATATTACCACTTGGCCAATGATATTGATTGCATGATGCATGATGGGCTACTGAACATTTGATAATTATCCCTCCAATACAGCTCCAAGGTAGATTTATGTTAATTGGCGAATGATTTATCACAATAACCACCATTTTAGACACATTATTGGCTTATTGTAGAACAAGAGAGAAAGACGTTGGAATAAGGTTTTAATAAGTGATTTGTTTAGCACATTAGTTTCCCAGTTAAACCATCACTTGTATTCGCAAACCTATGACTTCTGTCGCAGACACTGAAGCTAATGTGAACATCATGTTAATACATTTTCTATTGTGATATAACATCCTCCCTCCCCTGTGGGGATCAGTACACACGCCGCCCACAATCACCCTTCATACCCCGTCACTGTTGCAGTGTATTCATCAACAACAAAGACTGTCCAGGCTTAATAAACGATAGCCAATTAAGGTAGTGATCTGTAGCTCTCTACTTATCTAGTTTCTCTGCACTCTGCTCAAATGCCTTTGTGCCCCATTGAAAACACTAATGGTCTCAATTAGCACATGCAAATATTTACCAAAGAATGGCATATGTGATTTATGACAAGCACACTAAATGCTCCCCCCTCCTTTTTTATGCAAATGATAATAATTGCATGCGTACATACACATATACATGTATTTGTGTTTGTTCTGTATAACTCTGCATATGTAATGTGTGTGTGTGTGTGTTTGTATATTTGAAAAAGTGAATTTGTGTGTGTGTATATATGTATACACACACACACACACACACACACACACACACACACACACATATATATATATATATATACACAGTATATATATATAGTGACATTCACATGTATTAACATGTAGTGACATTCTTATTCAATCAAAACATTTTTTTATTCTTTAATGGATGTGTGAAATGCTATTACAATTTAAAATAGTTGTTCTCTGTTTGAATGTATTTAAAAAAGTTGGCAAAGCTGAATTTTTAATGTCTCCTTGCCGAATAATAGAACTAGTTTTTAAATTCTGACCTCAAACTTTTTAACAGTAGTATATATTTCACTTTTTTAAAATCTTCTAATGTATTATGTTATGTTAATTCTATTATGTTATTTTGAGTAAAGTCAAATCTCGATAAATCACATCTAAGATGCGTGTTTGTTTGATATAATATATGTGTATATATATATATATATATATATATATATACACTCTAAAAAATGCTGGGTTGTTTTAACCCAATTTTGGGTCAAATATGGACAAACCCGAAATGTTGGGTTAAAAATGTAATGTAAAAATTTAACCCAACGGCTGGGTTAGTCCATATTTGACCCAAAGTTGGGTTAAAACAACCCAGCATTTTTTAGAGTGTGTGTATATATATATATATATATATATATATATATATATATATATATAAACAAAATATAATAATATATAAACCTATATATATATATATATATAGGTGTGATTTTTATCGATTTGACAGCACTATTATATTATATTATATTATATTATATTATATTATATTATATTATATTATATTATATTATATTATATTATATTATATTATATTATTATATTATATTATATTGCACAGCGTAAGAATCATTATGACACTGCACTGAATAGTTGGCAAACTGATTTTAACAGAGTTGAAAGCAGGGCTGGACTGGGACAAAAATTCGGCCCAGGCGTTTTGGCCCAGACTGGCCCACTACATATGATAAACACAACCGAACTCTGCACACCCTCGAATGTGTATACCAACTCCTATTAACACCTCTAATGCCATGTAATAAGTGAATAGGAGTGAGTAAGAGTTAACAGATTAAATAACAACTAAGTTGAACTATACTCCACAGTGATGAATCCTAAAACAAGCTATAACGATACCGGTTCATCAAAAATTCATCAATCTGGTGCAATTTGAGAGTTCAAAATTAAGAGCTCCAACCAATATTCATTGTGCAAATTAAACAAAGAAAAACTCAAAACTCTTTTAGTTGTGATATAGGACCCTACGATTTGAAATGCAAGTGTCAAAGTGCAAGTAACTTTGTGGGCGGATCCCGGCGCTGTTGCTATTTTCCTGGCGGGATAAATGCCTCTTGCGCCTAGCGCAAATCTAAAAGGGGTTGGTCTGGAGTAGCTTCATTATTTATAGGTGTGGTTTGGGCATAACGTGAAATAAACCAATCAGAGCGTCATGTCACATTCCCTTTAAGAACATGATGAACGACGTGCGCTTGTTCCATGGCGCAATTCTATCAGCGCATTTACCAGACGCACTTCACAATCGGTTCACAGCCGAGGAGATCAATGTTCTCGTCAGGGCCGTAAAAGAAAGAGAAGCGACAATGGGAAAAACACACCCAAATAAGCTTCGGTTAAACATGCATATGATAATTTGGGTAAACATATAAGCTTCTATTTTTTCCATCGTCATGAACACAACAATAATTTCCCTTGTGTTTTAATAGTTTTCCTTATAACAATGTATCATTTGCAAAACGTAAAATGCATCTGTGTAGATGAGAGAATCTTCTACAGTGTATGCGCATTGTTCACTCTGTATTATGGCCAAGCATGCGCGCTTAAAATAGCATCTGAAAGTCACTGAACACGCCACTGACTTTAGACTAATTTTTTTCTGGTCAGTTGCGCAATTGTTTCCTGGGACTGCAAAATAGCACTGGGGAATGTTTACGCCAAAACACGCCTCCTTTTTTTAAATTGAACTGCGTCTCACACCATTACCATAAACCTAAGACACACCTTAGCTCTAACATAACTGTCACAAAAAGCACACCACGTTTACTCATAATACAATTGGAATTATAATACAGGAAATTCAGTAAACAAAAAGGTGCCACAAAAGAAGGACCGAGGTTGAATCAACAGGAGATAAATCGATTAAACAATAGACCGTAGCAAGCAATACAACTCAGACCAACATCAGTAGCATGCACATACAGTGTTTAGATATTGGAATAGAGTTAACTTAAATCTATGAAAAGATAAGATGGACCTCAAAAGAGGAAGATTGTTCCAATCATGAGTAGCTTTATAGTGGAAAGATTTTCTACCAGTGGCTGAAAAGATTCCTGGTACAGTAAAGACAAGAGATTGCATATCACGAACAGCATACAAAGAACTGCGTGGAACCAAGAGTTCACTCAAATAAGGAGGGCATTTGAAATAGGCACATTTGAAAATAAAAAGAAACCAATGAAGGTCTCTTCTTGATTTCAACTGAAGCCAATTCAAGGATGCATACATTACACAATGATGTGTTTTAAAAGGACACCTCAAACAAAATCTACATAAAGAGTTAAATACAACATTGAGTGGCCTAAGAGTAGCTTCACTAGTGTTCATGTAGACAATATCAGCATAGTCAACGATGGGCAATATCAACTGGGAAATTAACCTTTTCCTAACTTCAAATGTAAAGCAATTAGCAGATTTATAAAGTGTACTGAGACAACCATACACTCTTTGTGATATGGTCAATGTGAGGTTTGAAGGTAAGTTCGGAATCAATCCACAACCCAAGATACTTAAATATGTCAGATTTCACCCCAAGACCTCGTCCCAAACAGCATGCAACATATCTTACTAAAATCATCTTGTAACCTATTCTGGATCAGGTGAATATCAGCAGTCAGCAGTATAAATCACTGAATCATCAGCATAGAGATGTGTCTTACACAAGGAGCAAGTGTGTGAAGTTCATTAGTTTACCAACGTGCGTCTGTGGAAAGAAAAGCTCGCTTTGCGCTGGTGCAAAATAGGAATGATAAATGCGTTTGTGTAAAAGGCATTTGCGCCGGGTGCAAGATAGGGCCCATAGTGTCTGTCTACATTACGCTACTATGTAATACCATTTATAATATTTATTTACCTTTATTTTACCAGGAAAATAATCCCATGGCAGTAATAGTCATATGTTGTAAAACAAATGCACTGAAAAATAAAAGCAACACTCATAATTAGTTTCTTACTAATTTCTATAATGGAAAGAGACAAGCACAAGATCTTTTATTTTGACGGGAATGGCATCAGGCTTTTATTTTGGCGAAAAACATTTTATTTTAAACAATTCTATAAAGCAATTCTAATAAAAAGCGTAATCGTCAAATATGCAGTTGTTGAAATAATGCGTAACTGGGTAGTGGGCTCTTACATAGCCTAAGTGTCACTCACTCATCTCTCTCCTGATTCAACACACTATCCTCATCAGCCACTTGAATGGCCTTTGAAGTTGTTTTTTTTTCACACTATTTCTCTACACATTCCTTGCGTTTCTTCTCCATCCCTCTGACTATTTTCACAGATACACACTGACACTGCTCGCTCACTCAGAGCTCAAAGGGGGAGGTGTTTAAAGATGTGATTGGACCAGCCCAGTGTCAATCAAGAAAATAACCAATGGGCCACTGATCTACGCGTTTCATGTGCCGGTCTGTGAGAAAAAAATAAATAAAAACCTACACTGACTTTTTTGTCCAATGTATTACACCGGCACAAATATCCGAGCACTGCTAATTAAGCAAAACTAAACGCTAACTAAACTAAAGTTTTATAGGCCGTTCAGACAAAAACAAACAAAAAAATAATAATGATAACAATTTAAAGTATGAGATAAATCGGCCCACCAGGAAAATGCCCGATGGCCAGTCCAGGCATGGTTGAAAGGAAAAAGCAATAATGGAGAAAAAATATTTTATGCTTGTTTAAAATAAGTCTCATTCCTTAATCCTTTTGCTGTATTGCGTACTGTATGTATTGTTTAGCTTAGAACAAACAAATTAAGAAATACAATGAAACTCTGCTAAGACTGTCTAGCTGTAGGATTAGAGAGCTATTTCAGTTCAATGTGTTGTTCCAAAGCAGCTTTACAGAAAATAGAAAAATGAACGGGAACAAACAACCCTAGGCATGTTCAAAAGCATCAGAGAGTTGACCCAATGCCTCTTTTTTTATAAAGTACACCATTTACAGCGTTAGGGACAACTTGAATCACATCTGCAATGTTTTTGTAGCTCTGTTTTGATCTCTGAAATCAGAAAGACCCTTCAAACTACAGATGTAGCCACACCTCATCAAAGTATACTTGAATGAATAGCACTCTCTCCAAACCTATCCCATCCTTCTTTCTTGTCTCCATCCTTTGATGTGTTGAGAATGTGGGTTGTCAAGTCTAATTCTGTTGCAGCAATTTGTCCTGCACCAACCCCAATTTCATGACTAGTGTGCGTGCGTACCTTCGTCAATAGCGTGCTCTTAAACAGAGGCTGTACCCCATAAAAACCATTTAAGTCATTGAGAGACCCTTTTCCTCAACTTTGAGTTTTGAAATGGTGAGAATGTGCACATGCTATCTTATCTAGCTGCATTGAGAGAAAAATATATATTTGCTACTTTAAAGTGTCTATTTTATATCTGATGCAACAAATCAAGGGGTGTTATATCAGTGAAGCAAGACAGTAGGAGTTTAAGCCCTGCTGTTATGAACCTCAAGGGTTTCTTAATTGTTCTGTAAAACTACAGATCGAGTCTTAAAGGGATACTCCACTTTTTTTGGGGGGGGGAAATAGGCTTACTTTACAACTCCCCCAGAGTTAAACAGTTGGGTTTTACCGTTTTCGAATCCATTCAGCCGATTTTCTGATATTTAGAAGAATATCAGTTACCAGACAGTTTCTGGTCCCATTGACTATGGAAGTCAATGTGACCATAAACTGTCTGGTTACTGATATTCTTCTAAAGCCCGGAACACACCAAGCCGACGGTCGGCCGTCGGGCAGTTTTTGTGCGTCGGCCGACTAAGTTTCCTCGGTGTGTTCCGCACGGTTCCGTGCCGTCGGCTAAAAAAAAGTCCTCGTCGGCTTTCTTTCGCCCGATTCGACATGTTGAATCGGCGTCAGGCCGTCGGGGAAAGAGAGAACTCTGATTGGCTGTTCAGCTTATTATAGCAAAACAGCAAGCAAATAAGTCAAAACTGTATAGATAGAAGGCTGTTCTTATGTTACGTCATCTTACCTGAGTGTTTCTTGGCGAATATTTCAATATTAACATGAGCGGAGTGGAATAAAGAAAGTGTTTAGCTGGATTGATATTCAACACGGTAAGCATGCGCTGCTTTGTTTACGTTATGTGTATCTGCAGCCGGCAGCGTCGGTTTTCCTTTTGAATGACGAATATAGACTAATATATCTGCAGAAATAGACAGTTGGCTCATTACACGCAGGCGCAGAACGCACATTATAGCTGACAGTCACCTACCTTCTCTCAGTGTGTTCAAGTGCAGCTTTTTACCCCGACGAGAGGCAACAACAAAGTTGGTTTTCAATTTTCATTAGCGCTAGTTTGTTGGCGTCGGCTTGGTGTGTTCCGGGCTTAAAGGGTTAGTTCACCCGAAAATGAAAATTAAGTCATAAATTACTCACCCCCATGCTGTTCCAACCCCGTAAGACCTTCGTTCATCTTCGGAACACAAATGAAGATATTTTTGATTGAATCTGAGAGCTGGAGCACTCTTCCATAGGCTTCCTAAGGGACTAGCACTTGACGGCCCATAAAGTCATTAAAGAAAAGGTTTAAATAGTCCATGTGCCTACAGCGGCTCAATTATAAGTTTATCAAGCGACGAGAAAACTTTTTGTGCAAAAAAAACATAAATAACAACTTTATTCCACTATTCCATTACTTCCTTATGGGCGCATGCGCGAGAACTGAGACGAGGACGTTCTCATTCGTCTACTTGTTACCGGCTGCTCACCGCTTAGGAGTTTTACCGCCACCTACCGTATAAAATGATGATCCATATATAAGGCGCTCCGGATTATAAGGAACACTGTCGTTTTTTGAGAAGATTAAAGGCTTTTAAGTGCACCTCTGTGTGGTGTGAAACACTCAGGGGGTAAAAACACAGAGGGGTAGAGACATTGATGTAACTGGCCGCTCCGGGGCCTCTTAGGGGGCCTTGGCAAACTTCCAAAGGTTCCACAGGAAAACTTATTAGGCCTGTTAAAATATGACACTCTTGATTGTATTATTTATTTATTTATTTTTATTCATTCTTATTCCCCCTCAATAACTATAGATTTTTAAAACTATAGGTTTTTTAAGAACATACTGTTCTTAAAAATTGGGCTGAAACGACTCTTTAAACTAACCGAGCCTGATTGTGTAAATAATACATTGATTTGTGTGGAATGCCACACTGTTTTACATTTAATTCCTTGTCTTGTTTCACATAAAACGAGACTCTCTAGAGCAGGGGTGACCAATCCTGCTACTGGAGCACCACTGTTCTGCAGTTCAGCTCCAACCCCAATTAAACACACCTTGAACAATCTAATCAAGGTCTTACTTTGCATACTAGAAAGTTGGTGTTAAACTCTGCAGGAGAGTGTCCCTCCAGGAAAGAGTTTGGGCACCCCTGACCTAGAGTATTATGCTAAATGAAAAGTTTGGGAATGCTGCTTAATACAGTTGCGTTTATAGCAATTTTTTGTATGAGCATGACAGCCACATTCTACAACCAAACTAAGACCTGTACATTTTCAGAACACACAACGGCATCATCCGCAACCGCATTGGACCGCTGTCATCATTTGACATATAATTATGTTAAGTTCCATGAGGGATCATGAAGGGTTTCACTAACGGAGACTGAGAAATAAGTTGTGTTTATCCGAAGATCCAGTGGTTCTTACATAATAATAATAATAATAGTAATAATAATAATAATTAAAAAGTTTGGTTAATTGATTGGTTGAGCAACTAATGATGGGTCAATGGACTAATCGACAGATTGACCAATTGACCTATGGATAAGCCATGCCCTCAAATGCGATCAGCCAATCACAGCGCGCAGCTAACCCAATACACTCATTCTCTGCTTCCATGTCAATTGAAATGCATTGCAGGTAGTCAGTTTTATTTTATTTTTTTCTTGTCATATTAAGTAAAAAAATGGTCAAACGGTGTGCATGGGGTACATGCAACTCCCTTCACTAGGTTCCTGAGAGGCTGGGTGATGGTGTGTATGTTTTTTTACCCTTTCCCAAGCCACATCTCAACCAAGATAAGTGTCTGCTCTGGATTAAGTTTTGCGGTAGACCACAATGACAACTAAATGTGGATAAATTAAACAAGAAAGTCTACATCTGATCTAAGTTAAGTCAACAACGTATTTGAACGTTATCTTTAAAATCTCTAACGTAACATTAGAAAACTTTAACGTTAGCTTCTAGCTGTGTTCTACATCTTGTCACTTAGCTTCATTAACGTATCTGTAAATAAAAGAGATGACAAATGTTAAAAATGTTGTGCTGAATGATTCATGTAAATACTGTTGCACCAAATGGTGATGGCAGCGATATGCGGTTTATCACGTTTACACTGTGACCTGTAAATTTTTGCCTTGTGCTGAAGCTTATCATTGACCTTCTCAACAATACAATTATTAATATAACCCTCCAATGCATAGTTAAGGTTTCGAGATGATATATGGCCCTATTTTAACGATATGAAATACAAGTATCAAGCGCAAAGCGCAAGTAACGTGGGCGGGTCTTGGGTGCTGTTACTATTTTACTGGCGGGATAAATGACTCTTGCGCCCGACCAGCCCGTTCTCATCCTTTAACGTCATATAGAACGCTATATGCAAAAACAGCGCTATACTACGAACATGGCACCCTTTATCGTTAATATAACACGCGAACCCAAGACGTTATAAATCCTTTAGCGTGAATATGACACGCACACCCTACCCCACACCTAAACTTAGCCCTCACAGCGCGTGTTATATTAACGATAACGGGTGCCATGTGCGTAGTATAGCGCCGTTTTGTCATATAGCGTTCTATGTGACGTTAAAGGATGAGAATGCGTTGGCCCGACGCAAGTTTAAAAGGGGTTGGTCTGAAATAGCTTTATTATTCATAGGTGTGGTTTGGGCGTAACGTGAAATAAACTAATCAGAGCGTCATCCAACATACCCTTTAAGAGCAGGTGTGCATGTTGCAAGGCAAATTGCTATTATTATGGTGGATTTACTAGGTGATTTTGCAGTCTTCAGATTTTTTTTTTCTTCAGATGTCCTTAAATACATATGTGTTAGACCTAATTTTTTTTTTACATCTTCATGGACATAATGTATCTGTGCATTTGTATAATGCATTTGTGTTGATGAGAGAATTAAAGTGTATGCAATGCGCAACGTGCCACTGACTTTAGACTAGATTTTTCCTGGTCAGTGGCGGAATTGTTTTCTGGAACTGGAAAATAGATCTAGGCAATGTTTGCGCCGAAACACGCCTCCTTTTTGAGCCGACCCGCCCAGGGAGCACAAGTTCTTTTCCTAGTTTACCGATGGTGTGTCTGTGGAGGGAAAAGCCCACTTTGCGCAGGTGCAAAATAGGAATGATACATGTGTCAGTCAGTGTACAAAGCCATTTACGCCGGGTGCAAGATGGGGCCCATAATCTTTCTCTCTCCAAAAATCACCAATTGCCTCCTGTGAAATGTCTCCTACTGTGACAGCTGCCATAGCGCCTGTCCCCAAATGTTGACTGTTTATACGAGTGAGTGGAGGGGGCGTGTCTTAGCTATTGGTCAATTGATGGATTAATTACCCAAATGATATAATAATCAGTAGATCAGTCAAATAATTGATAGATTAGAAATGGATTGATTGCAGCTACTTGAAACTTTGGTCATCAAATAATTAGAATCAGAGTTAATCAACAGTTCAATGCAGCTATTTCATAATTATAGCAGAAATGATAGAGGAAAAATCCTAGCCAATTTAATGGTGGACCTTCAAATATTATGTCGGAACAATGGTCTGTTTTTTTTTTTATTGTGCTGAGAATGTTTTTTTGTTGAGAGGAAATACCACACATTAGTTGTCTTCTACTTGACAGATGTCACAGAGACAGGTGTGATTTGTCGAGATACCAATTTCAGTGACAGCGATAGTCTGTGTAATCGGCCAAAATATGTCTTTTTGGGATTGCTGGCATCAGTTTGGATGACATGTCTTTGGAAGGCAGAGTTTTGGATAGAGGGCGTTTGGTTGAAGTTAGAAACTTACAACACTTTCACACATTGCATGGTTGGCTGACAGAGTTTGGCATTAACATGTTAATAGCAATCAGGTACTTGCTAGAAGCAACCAGGAACCTTTGGGTATTGGTGTGCTGCTTTTAAAGTTGCAATGAAAATGTTTCGTATTGTGACAATTTAAGTGACTCTGGAAAAAAAAGGTAGGGTGAGGACTTGGTTCTATCCACCAGTTAGATATGTGTGTTGCATTAAAAAAAAAAAAAAAGTGGAGGCAGATCTGAATGCCAGGAAATGTGAATGCAAGCTTGCCATGGACTGCAAGAAAGGGGCGGGGTTTAAGTAAATTAAATAATTTGAGTCCAACTGACAGTACATCAACAGGAAGATGTTTTATATCATTAACTCTTTCCCTGACATTTCCCTGAAATTTCCGTCATTTATGAGACTACGCTTCACCATTGATGGAAATTTCCGGCTTTCCGTGTTTTCACTCTTATACGGTTGGGGCAGTGTTGTGCCTGAACGCGTTCAATGAATGATAGTTTATGAACGTGTTCATATTTTGGGCGACGTTACTGTGAACGTGTTCGTTCTGGTTTCTGTGAACGCATGCTCTCTTAGTTAAACTTCGTACAATAGGGTGCCAGATTCCTATAGAGCCTTCCAGGTGAAAACCCGGCTAAAACACACATAAACGGGCCTTAATATGTAATGAAAAACACCCAATCTGGCAACACAAGACACCAGTGTTGCACTGCGGCCGCTGTCGACAAAGCAGTGAGCGAGGAGGCGTCGGATATTCATTTAAACGGATTTTATGATGGGGTCGGCGAGGATGGGAAAAATCTTACATTCCGTCGATAAAATAATTGTTGTCTGTGGTTGTATATGGGCTGTGGCAATAATAATAATAAAAAAAAGCTACATATGGAAAGAAGGAACTATGAATTAATGAGTTCATTTTTTGATGTATGAACTATGAACTGAACTAGTTCATTTTAAAATGTGTGAACTGAACTTTGAACTAGTTCATGTAGAAAGTGAACTTTCCCAACACTGGGTAGGGGGCATTATTACTGTTGTTATTTTGTATCTTCTGAAAGAGTACTGAATCTCCTGATCAAAACATAGGCGAAAAAGAAGCAGAAACAAGCGATGTTATGAAAGCAGTTGCAAAATAACCCAATCATTAAGAAGAAGCAGAAACAAGCGATGTCATGAAAGCAGTTGCAAAATAACCCAATCATCAACATTAAACTGTCTAAAGTTACTGAATGAAATGTTGACCTAGGATGGACTACAGGACTGGATGGATTCAATCTACTCCATCTATTTTTTAATCATCATTCTGAATCTGATCTTGATATCAGACTCCCCACCCCACCCACACACACACATTTAAGTGATGATAAAAAAGGAATGCATGAAGATAGAATTAAACATTTTTTTTGTTTAAAAGCAGAGGGTCTGTTCTATTAGAATATATGCATATTCTGATATTCATACAATGAAAAATTCTGGGGGTCATGACAATTTTGTGAAAAATGTAATTAAATGTTTGAGGTGGCTGGTAATTAAAAAAAACACTAGCAGGGAAAGAATTAAAAATTATAAGGTTAAATAAATGAAACGTACACTGATTAATTGTTTATAACTGTCCATTTAGAAAATGAATAAACTGTCGCACATAGAATGGACAGAATTTCTTCATCTATTATTATTTGTTATTATGCAATTTGAAGATAAGTGGGCCGTATGTTTTATGACCGAGGCTGTGTGCTGCAGTGACGTGCTGTATGAAAGACAAATGGGTTGCTGCAGTAACACATGTTGTACAGCAGAAAGACAGACAGGCTGTGGTAATATTTTGTATTGAGGACAGAAAAGCTGTGTTGCTATAGAAACATGTGTTGAACAGAGGACAAATCAGTTGTGTGCTGCTTTGTGTGTTTTACGAAAGACATACAAGAACAAGACTGCTGTTGCAGCAACATGTGTTAGAGCACACAGATGGGCTGCTACATCAAATACAAGTCTATGCCTTGCATTTACTAATTTGATTGCCATTACTTCACATGCTGCGTTTTACTTGGAAACTTGATTTTTCTGAGTCTAACTTGTGCTGCTGTAATATTGTGGGCAAACAGATTTTTGTTTTATATGATATGTTTTTCTTTAACTTTGGGCATTATGTGTGAGTGAGTGAGTGAATGTGTTTGTGAGTGAGTGGGCAAGTTTGTGATTGAATTGATAATTGGTGATTGATGATAAAAATTTCCTCATAAATATTATAAAATAAGAGACGCCCACCATTCAACCCGAAATAAGTCATATAAACATTTCAATAACTCTGAAGCTGTTAAATTAAGCTAAAATAACTGCATAGTGTCCCTTTAATGCAAATATGACATTGTTTAAGATGTCTTTGTTATGACATCTTGACAAACCAATACGTCATAACCTGTCAGTGTCTTTGTCATGACAACTTGACATTACTAAGACAACACAACCGGTCATAAACATGACATAGCAGATTAATTATCAAACTTAAACAATACACCTAGCTTTATTGGTTAACAACATAACATTAAACTATCAGGTGGTTGGTTTTGACATTGGCTGTCATGAAGCCATTATAACATTTCAATGACAAATTCAATTAGTACCACTGTAGTTGAGGTCACGAAAAATTTTCCTGACAGTTATAATGGCCTTATGACAGCCAGTGTCAAAGCCAACCACATATTATGTCAAGTTGTCATGACAAAGACACTGACAGGTTATGATGTTATGGTTTATGTCAAGGTGTAATAACAAAGAAATGTCATATTTGCATTCAAAATGTCATTATTGAGCGAAAGACACTTAATGACAGTTGTCATAAACATGCGTAAACCTTACTTCATATTCGAGACATATGTCATGGTTATGAAGGTGTCATGCCAGTCTTATGCACACGCCCTAGCAGTTGCAATATTCTGTTGTGTGGCAGACAGACAGGCTACGTGTTACTGTCATGTTGCGTGATGCTTCAGTGATGCATATGTTGTATTGTGCTGTATTTTTATTTTTTAGACAATTTAAACTGTAAATTTGATCTTGATGGTTTTAGATGCAGGTGCTGTGTTTTTTTTTGTGGCTGTAATGAACATGGTTGATCTCCTTCAGGCTGGTCTCTCAGTCTTATTCTCTGATTAGCTGCTCCCCCCCTCTCTGTTTTTCTGGCCTACAGTTTAATTTATGTGTCTTCTGCCTGAGAGAGGGGAACAGACCGACATTAGAGAGGAGTGTAATTTATATTGATTTACCTTTTGGATGGAGGGATGGCTAGGGAAAGAGGGCGAGATGGGAGGAAGAGAGGGATGAAGGATGGGAAGTCTCATCTTTGAAAAGCCCATCCGTCTTTGCAAGGTGAGCCGTGGCAACCCTTTAACCTCCACAGATGAGATGTCTGTGCGTACGCAGGGTGTGTGTGTGTGTTTGTGAATTTGTTGTGTGCATTTGTGATGTACCTTCACGCCTCAGGGGAATTGAAATTAATAGCATAAGGGTTGCTTACATGCGTGCAAGATTTTTCCTCATGAAAGACCCAACAAAAGCAAAAAGAACATTTGGCCCTTACCCATTCAAGCATGCACCAGTGTATTGTACAGGAATAGCTGCAGTATAAAAGCTATTCACTGGCTTTATTCATGTTTCTCTTGATCACAGTTCTTTCCCTAGGCGAACATAAGACGTCCGTCTATCTGTCCTCACATGAAATCTAAGAGGACGTGTCAGTTTGAATGGACATGCATCTGTTTGAAATCAAAGTGGGTGAAAGATACAGTATTGTCAGAATCACTGTTCCTAGACCATAGCTTTTGCTGAATGCACCAGCATAATTTAATTACATCTGCTGAGCAAAATATTGCCTGTAGCTCCTAGTGAAAAGAGTATTTATTCTCTTTTTTCCCCTTTTACACATGCTCCGTTTTTTAAGGGAAGCTGCAGGCTTTCAGTTTGGCCATCATCAGCAGAAATGGCTGACTCCATTTAACCTCCAAAAACCCTCAGCCGCTTTGCAATGACAGACCCATTCTTAAACATGTGTGTTTCTTACCCACACATACACAGCAAGTTTTCTTTGCAGAACCCAGTACAAACAAATAAGAGACATTAGTGGACAATAACATCTAAAATATGTTTTCTTTTAAAGACTGTGAATGTGAATGGCAATAAATGAATAATCCTATATGCAAAGTAAACTTTTATCATAGTATTTCTGTGATCACTTGGGTGTCTGTGATAGGAAATAAGCTTATCATGCTCTTTAAAATGACGTTTGAATGCTATATACCAGTTCCGGTATGTGTCGTAGATTATACACAGGTGTCTTAAACAAACGGGGTCTGGCTGGTTATTGTGCACTCAGCAATTCAAATCATTGGCTGCGATCTCACCTTCATCTTTGACATCTGTGTGTCCAGCATTTAGTGATACGGTCTGAAAATTCCCTGAGACTGTTGGCTTCTGTTACTTCTCCACAGGGAAAAAAATTAAAAACAAAGACCCAATAATTGGCTTTCGTAACTGTACTCATTGTAAAACTTTCCAGCTATTGAATTTCCAGTGAACGCATGAGAACTTCATGTCGAGTTGATCTGCTGCTTTGTTTTTGGGTTGTACTATGTGTCCTTTAAAATTACATCTAGACGTTCTAATTGTCATATTTCTGGTCTTAGTTTTGGCTCTGATATGATTGGCCACACATTGTAACTTGAATTGATTCAACTGATTTTAGGGCTGGGCAACGATTAATCGTGATTAATCGCATCCAAAATAAAAGTTGGTGTTTACATAATATATGTGTGTGTAGTGTGTATAATTATTTTGTATATATAAATACACACACACACATGTATATATTTAATAAAAATGTGTTATTAATCTATCAAATATTTATATTTATATATAATATTAATTTTGTATAAATATATATAAAGTGTATACGTGCAAATATTTCTTAAATATATACACATGCATGTACACAAAATAATTATACACAATACACACATATATTATGTAAACACAAACTTTCATTTTGGATTCAATTAATCGCTGGCCAGCCCTAAATAATAACAAATCTTGTCTTCTTTTTTACACCTGGCTCGTTTGGAGGGTTTGTTTCGGAACCTGTTGTATTTTCTCCCTTAGTTCAGTTGATTCAGGCTATGAACACCAAAATTATACCTTGGATCTGCACCAAAACTCTCGTTCCGAGAACGCCTGAACGAGGTGGTCTCGGCCTTTTTGCAAATGAACTCTGGACCGGTTCACTTGAGGTGCGAAAGCAATCTGACCCAACAGACCAACGAACCAAGCGCAATCATAATTCTTTACGGGAAATGTGTTCTATAAAAAACAGAAGTGTCTCTCTGATTCTGTGAGTGAGCACATTAGGTTTCGCAGTTGAAAACCAACGAGGGCATTGTATTTTATGTATGTATATATATATATATATACACGGAAAAATGCAATGTTGTAGAGATGGAAGAACGGGAGCTGATTTGCTTTTTGAAAGTGATAGATGGGTCAAATGTGATACCAAATAAGGCTGTTAACAAAAAAACTCCCATCAATCTCAGTAGGACTTTTAAGTAATATAAATCTGCATGTCATCAGCTTAACAGCGATAGCCGAGACCACAACAGATGATTTGACCGAGGGGATGCATGTTGATTATGAAAAGGAGAGTCCTAATGCTGGGGGACACCTTGAGTGAGGGGTGCATTGGAGGATGTGTGTTTGTGGAGGGATGATAAATCGTCTGTCAGAGAGGCAGGAGGTAAACCAGGAGAAAGCGGTGCCAGAGATGCAAATAGCTGAGAGTCGAGAAAAGAGTTTGCCGTGACAGACTCTGTCAAACTGTACTCAGATCAAGCTAAATAAGAATTCCAAAGGCCCTAGAGTCTGCAGAGATGAGAAGGTCATTAATGACTGAGGAAAGCTGTCTGATTTTTGTGGAATTGACAAAAAAAAACAAACATTAAAAGGCTTGTGTGACTGTAGAGAGGGAGAGAGATGCCAGGGGCTTTAGTTATTAAACTCTGATGTAAGCCAGGATTTTTAAAAGTTTTGGTGACTGCGGCAGTTTTTACGTTCAGTGGGATAGTGACTGAAGCAACATGTTTATTTATTAAGTGAGGTCCCTCTCAGAGGGGTTGGGACTACTTCAAACTGATGAGATAAGTTACAGGATGTATGTATAAATCAACCCATGGACGGTTGTGTGTACAGGTAAGCTTGGTATGAAAACTAAAAGGGTCAAATAAGTAAAGTAAGCTTTGGGGGAGCTGGGTTTATGGTGTTCATGGTTTGCATCATACAGGGATCAAAACAGCCTTTCAGTTACTTGTCCAAAGCTTTAACCATTACACCACACCATCAAACTCTTTTCTGCTGTCAATCCCTGATGTTTCCTTTGACTTGAGAGCGGAGAAATGATGTAATTGATTGAAGCCTCAGACACACTAGACTTCCATTCATACGCATGTGAACGTGGGGAACTGGAAGAACAAGCTTATAGACTTTGCATTCATCTACGTATGAGTTAAAAAAAAAATTCTTTTGTTTGCTGCATTGACCCACAGAAATCTGCTTGCTGACTTTATTTATGCTCACACCAATAGCAATAACTAAAGTGAAAAATAATGATAATGCATAAACTATGATGTCAGCTCCCACACCAGCAGATGATAATGTTCTGTTTATTATAAACTCGATCGCAGTTTTGTCATCTGCAGCTTAAAACCCTTGAGCTCTTTAAAGTCAGGTGAACTCGGTTGGCTGTCATAGTTTTTAGAATTCATCAGCTGTAAAAAAAATAATCTTTCGGAAAATTATTCCTCTGTGTAGTTATCGTTATATCTGAGTCGGAACGAATATTGAAACTTTTTATATTTATCGTCATAGTTTATCCTTGGTGTGAAAAGACATTTACTCTTAATTTTGAGAACACATTTAAAAATCCAATAATACAGTTAATAACGCACACTCTAGTTCACCTATGTAGTTTGCCACGTTTACAGCAGCTGTTCAAGTGAGATGACAGGAAAGTGTGCTAAGCTAAAAGCTAATCCTTATAGGCCAGCTTTATCTACCTTTCTACGTATCAATATCCATGTTGTAAACAAAATTGACTTCCTCAGGTTACAGCTGACTACTCTGCTTGATACCTAAAACTGCAGTGTTTTTTTTGTAAAGAAACATGGCATCCTGACAACATCCCATACATCACCAGCTTTTGTTTAGAGGTGCATGTCGTAGCATCTACTCATTCATCTGCCATAATTCAATACCGCTCTGACTTTGTCTATATAAGCACCATTGAACATTCTTTTTTTGCGGATATGAGAGCTGCAAAGGCTAAAGGGTATATAGAGGGTCATCAGGATGAGATATTGATGTGCTGATGTTCCCACCATGCTTCTTAAATAACTTCTAAGACTTACGCCTAACAAGCTATATTTATTTTTTTAACCAAACAGGTTTTACTGCTATGAGTCATGGTTGTAGTCAACCAGCTAAGTCTCAAATGCTCACCAAGGCTGCATATTTAAGCAAAAATAGAGTGAAACAGTAATTACAATTTAAAATAACTGTTTTCTATTTTAATTCACATGATCCTTCAAAAATCATTCTATGGTGATTTGGTGATTAAGAAACTTTTCTTATTATGAATGCTGAAAATGTTATTGTTGTTTTTTTTTGCTGCTTAATTTTTTGAGCAATGTTTCCACAGAAGTATGGGGTAAGAAATAAAAAAGAAATCAATACTTTTATTCAGCAAGAAAGGATGCATTCAATTGATCAAAAGTTACAGTAATTGTTGCAAAATATTTCTATTTTAAATAAATACGGTTCTTTCGATTTGTTATTTTAATTTGAATCCTGAAAAAAGTATGAGTTCTACCAAAATATGGTAGAACAAAATATAAGAACTAAAATATAAGAACCATTATTTCACATAAAATAGTGGATGACAATTGAACACCAAATCAGCATATTAAAGGGATTTCTGAAGGATCATGTGACTGAACATTGGAGTAATGATGATGAAAATTCAGCTTTGGCATCAGAGGAACACATTCCTTTTTAAAGTATATTAAATAGATAACAGTATTTTCAATATAAAATTACCTGTTTTTACTGAGTTTTTAATCTAATAAATGCAGCCTTGGTGAGTATAAGAGACTTCTTTCGCAAACAATCAACCCTAATTATTCTATACTTTTGACCTTTTGATATATTAGATAAAATCTGTCCAGAAGTGTAATTAGTCCAGGAACATAATGCTAATACCAGAGCCAGCATGGTCTAAAAGCCACAGCCAAATGCACACTCACTGGAGGTGTGTGTGTGGTTTCTCTCATTCCTCACTTATTATGGACACATACACACCTTACGAAGCCTTTTTCAATTACCCAGCTCTGTCATTCTTTTTGCCTGCTGTAATTAATGAGCTTTTATGAATCCCAATCTGATCTCAGATCGGGTCTGGACATATTTGATAAGCAAAATGGAATCTGTGGAAGGCCATGCTGAATGGAAATGTAATTACCTCAGGGTCTGGGCATACGTGAGCAGCCAGTCTGCACCCCTCCTTCCGAACTCGGGTTAAACGTGCTCATCATCCTCCACTAATAAAGCACCGGACGCTGTGGCGCTCGAGCGATTTGTTTTGGCAGGTTCCAGATGCGTGCTTCTCTCTTATTTGCCTTGGTTAAGAGTCCCTAAAACAGCAATCGTTTAATCAGGCTAATGTTCCAGCTCGATAGGTCTAATGAACTTCAACTGAGTTCTGTCATCTGAAACGTTTTTCTTTCGCTTGCTTGCTTTAAGACACAGATTCCTTCACGTTTTGATGAGCATGGTGTGAATATCCCACCCTGTCAACACCCGCTCCTGCTCTTTGGTTTGGAAAAAAACAATTTAATGTAGTAAAATGAGTTCATAGTCTAGCAAATGCAAATTTATACTAGCATTCACCCGTAAAACACCCATAGCCAGTCAAGATGTTTTCCTGACCGACTATTTTACATGTATTTTACACACAAAAAATAGTTTCCATTTATATTTAGCTTAAGCCGCATTTCCACCGCAGGAACTTTCCCCAGGAACTAAGAACTTTGGGGTGGTACTCGGTGTGTTTACACCGCAGGAACCAGGGTCTACATGAAGTTCCGGGTAAAAATTTCCCCCCCAGAAAGTCCCTGCTGGCGAGGTGGTACTTTTTCAGAGTTCGGGAACTTTCGGGGTGGGACTTTTGCGCTGAACATGCTGATTGGTTCTTACCACTTCTTCTTTCTGCCCGATGGCGTGCGTTCGTCCCATCCATCTCACGGTCGATGTCTGCTGATAACAAACGCCTTATTTTTTTATCTAGCATTACGAGCTTTCTGAATACGCTTTGGGTGCTCGTCTCTTTTCTGCCAGTTTGTTAATTATCTCGTTAGTAAACCAATCGCACACAAAAGCAGCATAGCTTGAATCTCCTCCAAAACTCAAAACAAACGCGCAGATTGGGAGGAGCAGTCGCAAGCAGTTCAACGTCACTATAATCTTCCTGCCCCAGTACGCAGTAAGCAAGCGGTCTGGGGCAAAGAAAGTTCCTATGAAAAAAGTTCCTGGGACAAATAGTTCCTGATAATTGCGGTGAAAACGCAGCTATAGTCTGATTAAATTTTCCTGCTGCTCTATTGTGGAAATCCTCTGGATTCTTGTCTTTTATATAAGGGATTTGAGTTATTTTGCACAGTAATTCAGCCAAATAATAAATTATTTTTATATCCTTGAAAACAGCACACAAGAGTAGGGCTGAGCAATACCAGATACTATTTATGTAGAGACATGCCACTTCCTAAATCCTCAATACAACTATATAGGGAAAACCCGTAACGCCAAAGATGGCGGTTGTATGCACATGCCCCGCCCCTCCCGCTGGAAAGCCAACCGTCTGCTTTTAACAGTCAAGCTAGCCTCGCACATGCGTAGTAAAAGCATAACCTGTGGGGAAAGGGGCGTTTTAAACCTTATTTTGGGGAAAAGTCATCAAACTTTTTCAGCGATATTTTTTTTTTTTTTTTTTTTTTTTTTGTATCATATTTTACTGCTGTGTCTATACATGCAGTTTTTATGTCCCGATGACCAGTGAAAGTCTTTGGCTGTGTGTCCACCAAAGTGTTTTTCCACTGCTGCGGATATTCTGTATCATGGCAACGAAACGTCTCAACGGAAAAAACGCTGTGCTGCCAAAACGCTCACAAGCGCCCAAAGCACAGCGTCTTCAGCAGAGCGGCTAGCGTTTTCAGTTGGCTAAAAACGCTTTGGTGGACACACGGCCTTAGTCTTGTCCAGAGCCTGGCCTTGTTAGTCCGAAATAGCTGCCCGGAGGCCTTGCCAAGATGGCGGCCGAGTGGCATGACTGGTTCATGCCCAACGCATAGCAGTCTTGTTCGCTTTCTCAGGGAACCTGGGTTACATACGTAAGCCTATAGACATTCCCTTTCGAGGGAACTTCTACACTGTCAGCTGCTGACACTATGGGGACTCCATACCAACTACGCCATGCTGAGCAATGCCTGCTTGTTGTGCTGGAACTAACAATCTAAGGACTACAGCTCAGAGGCCTCAGCCTCGAGCCATTAGTGTTTGGGCCTTGCAATGTATTAAAAGCAGTTCGCCTCAGCTAAGTCCATGACCTCCCAACTAGCAACAATGAGAAGAAAACAGTCTGCTTCTCTGGTAACAGCATTTTAGCTCACTCTTAGGGTAAGGAGTGTGCCCAACCTCAGTTTAGACCGCCCTAGTCCTACTAAGAGCCAGGCTACCAACCCCTACTTTAAATTCCCTGTAAAAAAAACAATCTCTTGTACCCTAACACCCCCCCCTCCAGAGGAAAAGGGAGGGGAAAATTGTAAAAAGGAAGGAGGAAAAGAATGAAAAAGGGGTCTGTTCACCCTTGTACCTCAGAAGGAGAGCTAGCCACACTCGCCTTTTGCCCTTCTCCACCCGGAACTTGTCCTTGGAAAGGGCACATGTTGTGTGCTTCTCATTTCTAATTTGTGCATCCTTGTTTCCTTTTCTCACTTCCTTTCCTTTCCTTGCATCTCAGCTCCAACCCCCTTAAGAGCCGAGGGCACCTGTGTATCCTCGCTCATGACTCCTATGGAAACTTCCTCACTCCTCACACAGCCGACTGACTTTTTATTACGAATTATAGACATGCACAGATTTAAATAAGCAGTTACAGTGAATATTAATGTGTTTACATGACTGTGAAAATTCTGATTAATAAGGGAATACACCAGAGGTTTTATTCAGATTTCTAGAAACCAGAATATTGGCTTAATCTGATTAAAGAATTTACACGGCACTTGCATAATCACTGAATGACTAAATTAGGATTAATATCAGAATGTTAATGTTCATGTAAACACAGTCAACGCTTGTAGTGAGTGAATAAATTACAGCAGACCGTGTCAAAGCACCTAAGTCATGTTTAATCCATATTTCCCTCATTCCCTCAGAAATTCCCTCATCCAGCTCTAAGAAGAACTCTCTGGACCAGACAAATGGTATTTCTGGAAGACCCAGGAGGAGTTAAAAGCATGCATCATGGATACTGCTGGGATAAGGTAGGGTGAAGTGGATGAGACTGGATGGAGAAGCCACTGTAAAAAAATAAATACAAATAAAGAGTGGTGCTGCTATTCGACAGAATAAGGTAGAGCGGATTGAAGGCAGGAGTAATGTGGCCTTGTGTGTGTGTGTGTGCAGAGAGTGTGTGGGGTGTGTGTGTGTGTGTAAGTCTGATGCTGCTGTTCCTGCAGTAGTCCTGTAGTCACCCTCATTGAGCTGGTGAGCCGGTCGGCTGCCGCTGTTGCTGATACTGCTGCAGGAGAGGATTCCTATCTGATGCTGGGATAGTCACATATACTACAGCAGAGAGAAGGCGAAGGCAGGCAACCTTTCCGCTAACCTCCCTGGGTCCCGTTGATATCCCACATTGTTTTTACGAGGAAAGAGGAGGAAAGACTCTTCAGGTGTGAAAAGGCACTCTGAGAGAGGAGGCGTGCTTGGCTGGACTGCACTGTAGGGGGCGAAGGTAGGGGATCTTTCCTTTAGGGGGGTCACAGGGCATATGACACTGTGTGTATTTGTGAAAGATATGGAACAGTGTGTGTAAAATGCAGGTGTTGCTTGAGTTGAGTTATGTATCCCGGTAAGATGCCATCTGAGAGATTGTATTAACTTGATTTGTGTGGGTACACTGCAGGGACTGTATCAGGGCTTTTAGGTTCAGTGGTGTGTGTGTGTGTGTGTGTGTGTGAGTCAGGTAACAGTAAAACACACTATTTGAAAGTAATAATAATAAGTTTAAAAATCAAAATTTAAAATAATAATAATAACAGTAATAATATATTGTTATTATTATAATACAGTAAAAGACACTGTTTAATAATAGAATAATAATAATATAAATATTATTATTTAGGAAAACACTTTAATACTAATAATACATTTTTATAAATTTGATTAATAATAACTATATATATATATATATATATTACATTTACAGTTAAATTTATTATTATTAATATTATTTAATTATTATTATTATTATTATTATACAGTAAAACGCATGCTATTTAATCATTATACCTTTGTATAATTTTTATTCATTTTATATAGCCTACCATTTTAACTACATTTACAGTTACGTTTATTGTTATTATTAGTATTATTATTGTTATTAGTAGTACTAGTTGACAGTAAAACACAATCTTTAATTCTTATAAAATTATTATTATTATTAGTAGTAGTATACAGTAAAACACAATCCTCTATTATTATTTGTATACAATACACTCTATTAATAATTGTAGTATGCGTTTTCTAAATCATTTTAATACATTTAATTACATAAACATTTATTTTGTTATTTGAATCATTATTTTATCATATTATACTGTAAAAACGGCTATAAGAAGTGAGCATTTTTCTGTGTTCATATATATGGGAGATTTTAAAGACCCTTTATGTGATTAAAACCAAACCAGAACCTTTTCAACCGAGAGTTGTCATTAAAAGTGGTCATTATTATTTTTATATTTGATATGGTCAATTTATATTTAGTGTTCAAAAAAGAGTCATATAGTAAGAATCATTACAGTATGTGTTAAAAGTTTGGCTATGGTAGAACGTGTGTATTTGTCCTTGCATATTTTGGAAAGATACAGCATGTGTGCAGTTGTGTATGACAAAAGATGTCTGTGTGGAAGTTAAAGAGTGTTCATGCGTGTTACATTAAGCATCAAAATGTACTTACGACCCACAAACATGCACACAATGCTTACACCAACAGTCTACACATACATAGCTGAATCTCTCTCTCCAACACTATCTCTCCCAGTTTAATGGAAGACAGATGGGTTGTTGGGTAATGAGAGCGAGGTTATGAATCTGAAATGCAAAAAACAATTAGGATACACAAGGTCAAAAAAAAAGTTAGCTCTAACAGGTCCATCTGCTGCGATGTAGTGCTGAGGTGCCTTGCGCATAAATGCCCTCCTGCATGTGTGTAATGGCATCGCTCCCAGCTGATTGATTCCTCTTACATGCTTTGTTGAAATAGGACATGGTTGGCTACACTCAACATGTTTTTTGTATCAGTGTGTGTCTCAGAAACATCAATTAGTTTCTGTTGCAGCCAGCTCTGCTGTCTGTCAGCTAATGCAGCAGGTACTGTGCGCCACAAAACCCCAATACAAATGCACTCATAACACACTTTATGAAGACAGATTGTAAATATTCAGAGGCAAACTTGCCTCCACAAGGTCACGGATGGAGGTGAGAGGGAGGAAACGACAATACAGCTAGACTATGCAGGGGAAGAGAAACTAATTAAATTGTGCAAAGTGTTACGTGGACAATCTAGTGTGTTTGCTCTGCCGATGATATATTCTCGTGCACAGAATCTCTTTTACATCGTCAAGGCGACCACATTTCAATTTGACATCTCAATGAGTCAGCAGAAACCAATCCCTTGGACCCAAACAACATGGTTGTCAATCTCTCTACAGTTCAGCATGACTGCAAGAGCCTTTCGACAGCTGACATTTAGCTGAATTTGGCCACAAAGTGCACTGTAATAACTGATTCAAAAAAGGTGTTCTTTACAGGCAGTCAAATAAGGTAATTTTAGATTGAGATTCGTTTTTTCTTCTTCAAATGGCGTTGAGATGAACATTGGTTAGTTAGGGCTGTATATTTTATACTTGTTCAATTGGTTAAGATTCACAAGCTCGTTTCATTTTGAGTCCATTTTTAGATTGATTTTGATTTATTTGAGTGTATTTCAGATTTACAAATGAAAACATTGATCTATCTGCTAATGCTTTACTTTGTTCAGGGTGCTTTACATTTGTTCAACTGTGTAGTAAATTAACTCAAAGGGGAAATATGAATAATTTATATTATTAAATATTTGGATCAGTAAATAGAGTTAACTTGAAGTAGCGGAGTTAATTTTGCAATCGTTTTATCCGTTCGTCCTGCAAACACATGTTATGCCACAGAAAAATAACTCTTTCTTGGCATGCAGCTGTGATCACACTCTTAAAGGGACATTGATTTACAAGCAGGCCAGAATCAAATCTCGCATGACTGTGCACAAAAGAATTATTTAACTACAGTAAATCACTAATCTAAACAATCCCATACACACAATCGTGCAAACATGGGTACAATTTAAAGTGAAAGTGAATGAAACCTAAACAGGGGAATGAAATATTACTATGTAAAAGGGTCATTTAACCATCTGAACAGAACCATCATTTTTCATGATAATCAGGTTTGTAAGCTGTAATGCTTGCTAATCTGTGTTCAGATTCAGAGCTACATAAGAAACTGATTAAGGGGATTTGGCCGAGGTCTTGGGTGGGACAACGCTGCCATAATGGCCTTCTACCGCAACTCTGCTTTGAGAATTTAGTTCTTTATCTCCATTTCTTGGGCTTTGTTGAGCATTATACATTACTAAATATCATCTGTATTTGCCTGAGAAAACTGACACAGGTTTCATGATTTGATTCAATATTGATTCATTTGGATGTACATCAGGTACAGTACATGTGCAATTTGGTTGATTGCGATTTCAATGTTTTCATTTTAAATAGTGTGTAATGTTGCTGTTGGTGCATGAGTAGTATCTGCAAAGTTGCAGCACTGAAAGTTATGTCGTCTTTTAAAAATCAGGAAGTTTAATGCCTACAAAAACGACTCGATTGAGACTACAACGGGTTTTAGACGTCACTAACCCATACATTTAAATCAACCCTCCCTCTGGAATATGCAAAAAAGGACATGGCCATATTTCTGCGGCTCGTCGAAAGTGTGTTATGTTCATCCAGCTGTCAGGTCTTCAGTGTTCGGGCTTCCTACGGACGATGTAGTTTGTCAACAATGTATACAATTTATGTTTGATTATGTTCCTGAAAATTTCAATCGTAATTTAGCTGTCTGTGCTGCGGATTTCCGGAAGACAGCTTCCAGAATCTCCATGAATTCAATGCCGGATTCAACAAGAAACTGACTACTTTTATATGCAGCCAATAACCCGTTCAAAACCAGGATATTAGTAATAACCCGATCGCAAACGGCCATGTAAACACCGGCAAGAACCCGAATATGCTCATATCCCGAATTTTAAAAACCGGGAGATTATACCTGGGGTACCCCTTTTCTAACCCGAATTTTTTATCATGTAAACGCGTATCGGCATATCCCCATAGTGACTTGTGTTCTGCGCATGTTCTATTCGCAAGGAATCTTGGTCTTTTGAGTTCTTTTGAGGCGCATACAAAAATCCGCGTGCAGTATACCGGAAGTAAACATGGCGAGACCAGGAGTGAGGTCAGTAACGTTACCAGCATCGCGCAAACAAAGGCGATCGCTATCTGCCCCGAAGTATTCATTATCCGCATGCTGTTGTTGTCTTAAATATAAACAACATTAATAATATAAACAACAGAGTCCAACCTATTAAATTGCTATTTATTTTTAGATACAGCACACTGCTGAAAGTGTATTGAAAAACGTACTCTGTTACTAACGTAACCTCAGTTCTCTCTAGAAGAGGGAACGAGCACTGCGTGATCTTACACTAGGTTTTCCCTGAGCGCAAGATATTACGCAGTATGAGAGAACCTCTCGTAATAGAACAAAAAAAAAAAATACACTATATTTCAATAATATTGAAAGAAAAATTCAGGCAATGGAATACAGTCTTAAGCTAGCTTTGAAGCTGGCACACTATTGCATTTCTCAACTACTGAGGAAGATAGTCCTTTTTTAACCATTTTCGTGGCTAAAGGATGTAAAAGTATAGAAGTATTTGTTTAGATTTGCAGAATGTTTGGCTCCAGTGAACAATTCCATCCTCAATGCTATAGCTACGGTACGGCTATGTATAGCTAATTGGATATGCACTTTCAAAATGGCCAAAGCCAATGGATGAATGCATGAAATCAAATTATGTCCAGCCACAACCAGCCAGACCAGAATCAAATTTTCTGGTTTGAACCTCTCACAAATCTCTATTAATCATTAAATGGCCTGTGAGCCGTGGAATGGCTATCCATTTTCTGAGTTTTAAATTTTTCCCTCCCCTAAGATACACACACTCACACCGGGCTTTAGTATGTGCGTTATTTGTGTGTGTGTGTGTGAGTAAAAGCTTTCTCTGTGATAGATTTTGTCTCCCACCAGGTCATTATGTGAGTGGTCCTTTGCATGTTTTCTGCCAGGCATTGTTCAAAACCGAAAGCACTCAATCCAATATGGCTACCCACTTTTTGTCTCAAGGGATTTTTAAATATATTTGACAGAGCTACAAGCTATGAAAACTAGCATGTCTGTCCATATGCATGTAAGTTTCTCAAACAGATGCCGTTTACCTTTCTTTTCATTCACTGCCCTTCTTTCCTTCATCGTTCTTTCCTCCTATCCTAAGGCCAGACTTTAAACACATGCTCGGGAATGACAGATAGTGTGTGAAGGAGTATACGAGAGGAAGCAAAAGAAGGAAACCACATTTCTTCATCAGCGATTAGCATTGACAGTCTCTCTAGGCTTGTACTAATGAAGTCGCATTTATCTCTGGCCTGTCTAGATTCCATTAGCCTATGTCTAATTGTGTTAACTCTCAGTCTGGCCTTAAGTGGGCCACTGTGGCCTTATGTGTATGTAAGACTGCGAGCCTGTCTGTCTGTCAGCGTCTATTGTTTCATTCTTGTGTGTTTGTATATCATTATACTACTGTATATAGTACTTTACACATGCTTTCGGATGTTAATCAACACATCAAAATAAGCATGCTGCTTTAAAGCACAACAAAAGATCATTAAAAATTATAATTACTTATAATTTTTACATTATTTACGTGTGTCATCATGAAAGTTATCTTTATATACACTTGTGACCTTTTATGTAATGAATATAGTATCTGCAAGTACAGATCGTACAATTTGAAGTACACAAGCACATTCGTTACAATTAAGTGTACTTCTTTTTCACAAGGGTCTGTCATTTTGGAATCTTGTACTGGTCCATATATAATTGGTTTCCTAGTTAAGTTTTTTTTTGCAAGCAAACTGTTAAGTTAGACTGAAATGAACAGGAATCACGGTTAAAATATAGCCCTTTTCTGTCAGAATGTTTAGGCTCCGCCCTCTCATGTAGTTCCTCCTCCTCTATTGTTCCTCCCTCTTAGGCCGTGTGTCCACCAAAGCGTTTTTAGCCAGCTGAAAACGTCAGACGCTCTGCTGAAGACGCCGTGCTTTGGGCGTTTTTTTCCGTTTGAGAGCTTGAGAGCATTTTTGAGACGTTTCGTTGCTATGATACAGAATATCAGCACAGTTTCCTTGTAACTGATTTCGCAGATAATTTGTTTCGTACTAAAACAATATTTTTCATCCATTTTGTTGGGTTAGCTCTGCCAGCTGATGCCGTTGTACAGAAAGAATGTTGTGACAGTTGGTCAGTGTGGTATTAGTCCCGCCCCTCCTCCACTGTGATTGGACGGCTGGGTAAAAAGTGACAGTGTTGATCGCTGGGTTTTATCCAAAGTTGAACATTTTTCAACTCTCGGCGACCAGTAAAAAACGCTGGGCGCTCGCTGCTTCAGCTTGAAAAAAAAAACGCTCAACGCCTTGTTACGCTTATGGCGTTTAAAAAAACGCGGCGCTCCCATTGAAAACTATTGAAAACATACGCCAGGCGCGTGGAAAAAACGCTTTGGCGGACACATGGCCTTACTCTGACTCTTGATATACTTGTATTATTATGACTCTTGATATACTTGTATGCAAGGACACACTCACTTCTTCTACCCTCTAGCGCCCCCTTCACTAGCCTGTGTTTTAGTAGGCCTCTCCAGCCCTTGCCTTCGACTCGTCTCTTTCCGTGCTCAGATGGTAATTACCTGATTAAAGTCATCACCTCCCTAATTCTCTTGCTTCACTATCAGCTGCAGTGAAACACCAGAGAACTGGATGTCCTTCCAGAGCACCTGAAGGGCAGCCATGACCACTGACTTGGTTGCGTATCTTCACAGCATTTCCACGGTTTTCCACGAACACAATGTGACACTTCCCAATGTCACACAGCACTATGCATCAGAGTTGAGTAAAGCTTAATTTTCCAGAGGGATATTTGGACAGGTGCCGCTATTCTCATTGTGTAAATCACACATACAGAAACAGGTAAAACACATGATACATGCTCTCTTGAATTTTGGTGACTCACTTGAGAAATCTGAGGTGCACAAGAGCTCCTTGGAATGCTTCATAAGCCCTAGGCAAAGATTAGTGTGTAAGAGATGATGAGAGCTGAAATAGGTGGCGATGGTGTGTGTGCAGTGTGTGAAATTGGAAATGGGTGGCTAGGGTTGTCAATCTCCACGTCTCTCCACTCTCGCTAATTTGCTTTTGTCTGCGACATTCTAGCCACTGAACATGGTAATGTCAATAAGTGTGAATGTGAAATCTGTGTGCTGCAGGAAACAGTGCAATACTTACCACATTGAGACATTATAACAATATGAATTGTTCCACAGGAGGAAAATATGCAGAGGAAAATAACCATTCAGGCTGAAATGTGCAGTTTTGTTGGTAAAGGCATTGTGTAAGATTGTGTGGAGGAAAATTGGCCAACCCAGGCTCATTGGGAAAATGTGCATGTGGCTCCATTTCTGGAAAAGACTATGTTGCTTCTTGCATGTTAAATGTACAGTGAGTTGTGCTGAAAGTGAGATCAGTTTTATCAAAAACAGATGAATGTGAATATAGCTGTTATTATATATATATATATATATATATATATATATATATATATATATATATATATATATATATATATATATATATGAAGAGTTCAGATGCAAAAGCCTCTGAATGCCATTTGAAATTTTCTTCTTTAATGATGATTTTTGTCAAACTTGTATATTTAAGTTCAGTAATTTCACTTAAATAACAATTAATAGGTAATTATCATTGCCATTTAAGTGAAATCGCTGAACTTAAATATACAAGCTTGATAAAAATTATCATTTTAGAAGAAAATTTCAAATGGCACTTAGAGGCTTTTGCATCTGAACTCTTCATATATATATATATATATATATATATTTTTTTTTATTTTTTTTTTTTAGTTGATGTTCGTATTACGGCTGTGCAGAAATGCAATTTCCATTGAATGGTGCCAAAAAGTTCAAGTCGGCATTAAAGGGATAGTTCACTTTGAAATAAATTTTTGATATGTTTTAGCTTACCTCAAGGGCGTCCAAGATGTAGGTGTCTGTTTCCACAGTATTTTCAATTTTGACATTTTTCAGTCAAACCGTTCTTGTCTGTCGGTCATATAATGCAGGTTTAGGGGGTCCACCCCAAAGAGCATGCACAGAGAAGTCAAAATTAAACATGATTTAATGACTCGTAAATGTAAGTACACACTGATGGCCTAAGACATGAAACGAGTGGTTTGCGTGAGAAAACAAACAGTATATAGTTTTTACCTCTTGTTAACAGCCATGTCCAACTGATCTGAATCAGATGTCCAACTGAACCAAACTGAACCGTGTCCAACGTTACGTCGGAAGTGATCTCTCGCGCGTCTACGTCACGCATTGTTTACACGAAGTTTTACCGGCTTTCAGGAAATCGCAATGGACGACGATTTCGATATATCTATGTTTTTGTATATTTAGATATATCGAAGGACATATTTCACAATATTTTTTTTCCTTATTTTTTTTATTAAATACATCCATACTAGGTGAGCGTAAGAGATTTCTTTTAAAAATAAATCATCTTTGTACATGGGAAAAAAAAGTGACTGTAACCTCCACAGGCTTGAATATCTGGGTTACACAATCCCACAAACAAACCGAGTTCTAAAGTCTGAGTGATGACATCCACTGGATGTCATGTAGCAGCTGATTACCACATGCTGCACTGCATAATTACATTTCTTTGATTATATCTTCAAACAGAATGAGTTCTAAAGGATTTGTTTTTCTTGCATGATGATGATGTGTGTATACGGTGTTGACCTCTTTTCTATGGATAAAGGGATGCAAACTTAGATGATGCTTTTGATGAGGTACGGTAAATATACTGTGCTTCTACAGGGTTATCACTTTTCACTTGTATTACCTATGTATTATCAAAGAACAGATAATTGTGGGTGTTTCTAATAATTCGTGTTATGAAGAACGTACTGTCGGTATACTTTTATCTTTTTTGAATTTATATAAATGCTCAGTGTTTAGACCATTCTTTATGCTGAGCTAATGATCTTGTTTTGTGAACTTCAGTAGTTTCTAGTATGTAAAGAGTGTACATATGAAAGACTACGTGTGTGTGTGTGTGTGTGTGTGTACACAGGATGTGTAGGTTTTGATGTACATTAGAGGAGTAGTGTGGCCTTTAAAGCAACATAATCTGCTTTTATTTAAAATAATTGATTATTGGAAATGTGTTAATTAGAAATTAGTTAATTAATGCTATTAATATTTATTAGTAGAACATTAAAACATTAGCATGTAGCCGAAATATTGTTCAATTTAGTAAACATTGCATTAAAAAGATCAGTTCGTGATAAGATGGAAATAATAATGCATTACAGGTTACAGAACATGCGGCAGGTCTGTTGCACTAATACTTAAAGCTACACTGTGTGATTTTTACCCCCATCTAGCTGTGAAAATGTATATGACCATCCAGTGAATATTAGTTTCTGTTCCTCTCAATTCCGATTTCATTTTAACTCCTACTGTGGCCAATTTAGTCCAAGATTAACATGGCTTCCAGTTCGACCTCGTCCATGAGTGCTCAAGCGTAAACGCGAAAGGCGAAGCTTGAATTAACGGGTATGTCCCTCTTTGGCTAATGTACTTTCAAGATGGAGGGGCAACATGGCGACCGACATTAGAACCCCTTACCCGTATGTATTTTCAATGGTATATTATACACTCACGAGAATACTTTATTACTTGAACGAAGTAAATATACATTAATGAGCACGTATATTTTTGAAAGAACTAAGTGTTTTTAGCTAAGAATAAACTAAAAGAGTTACACAGAGTAGCTTTAAACATACTTTAGCAATGCACTGGTCCACAAAATCTGATCAAAATACATGTGGGTAATTCTGTCCCACATGTTAATATGGTTGTCACTCCAGATACTCTGCAGTGTGTATTCGGCAGCATGAATGTATTTGAAAAAATAAGTGTATTTGCAATTGTCCTGACCTTTTCTGTGGACACTAAATATTCGCTGGAATAGTGTTATCTACAGTTACCCTTGTTGTGTCCTGTGCAGCCAGTAGTTTGTGTCTTATATTGAGGCAGTTGTGGCTCTGATTTCTCTCAACTTCCCTGTAACTAAACAATTTTCACCACACATTGATCGGTTAGAATTCATGTGTGCATTCGAGTTGAAGGAAAACCCTCTAA
Source organism: Pimephales promelas (assembly GCF_988280905.1). Classification (NCBI taxonomy): domain Eukaryota; kingdom Metazoa; phylum Chordata; class Actinopteri; order Cypriniformes; family Leuciscidae; genus Pimephales; species Pimephales promelas. Next base: position 14,986,139 of record NC_142781.1, read on the forward strand.
ATTTCACAGAAGGCACTGTTTCCTGGGTAATCGACTGCAAACGAAAAAAGGGGGGCGACACATCCAAACCCTTAAAAGAGACTGTTGAAATGCTGTTAAACATTTAATGATTCATCTGCCCACACACTCACACACACACATGCATAGACTGCATTTGCCATTTACTCAGCAAGAGCTTGATTAATTTTTGATTAAAAAATGGGGAAAAAACAACAAAAGGACAAAATGTTTCATGTCCACGTTTCATCAAATTAGAATATTGCTGGCTAACAGAGATACATGAAAGAGTCTTCGTGGGTTTTTTTTTTGGGGGGGGGGTGCGGGGGGGGGGATCCCAATTTCATAAGAAATGGAATACAAGGAATGTAAAGTCATATATTGATTGATTGGTTCATTGATTTAATGTTGACTGTCTATTATACTTTGGTGACATTGTCATTGGACATAAGATGATACATAGGATGAAAAAAAATCTGCCTTATAGTTTGGCATAATATTTTGCCAATATTTGCCAGCTTGTTATTTGTTATTAATGTCTGACAAAACTTGTTTCTGTCGAATTAGTTACCGGGAGCGACCAGCATGCAGAATACAAAAACATAAAACATGAAATCGGGTTCTTATGATCCTCACACTAAAAACTTGATATTAATAATTCATGTTTTTTTTTTGTTTTTTTTTTTGTAAAAAATACTCTTCATTTTAATAGCTAGATTGTAATTCAATAATAATAATAATAATAGAACAACATTTACATGATTTTATATTACTTTTTGATGATGGCACCAAGTTGAATATAACATGAATATAACAATTACATTTGTCAGAACGTGACTTATGTGTTTTAAAGGGTTAGTTCACCCAAAAATGAAAATTCTGTCAGTATTTACTCACCCTCATGTTGTTCCAACCCCGTAAGACCTTCGTTCATCTTCAGAACACAAATTAAGATATTTAAGATATTAAGATAGCTCCTGCATACAGTCCGTAGGCTTCTTGAGCGACTGGCTCTTGCTGTCCCCGAAAAGTCATTAAAGACATCGTTAAAATAGTCCAAGTGACTACAGGGGCTCAATCTTAAGTTTATCAAACGACGAGAACACTTTTGTGCGCAAAAAAACAACAAAAATAATGACTTTATTTCAACTATTCACTTCCTTCTCCATGGGCCTGTAGTCAGTTAACGTAGTGTGATAGTGTAGAGCTACGTCACACGTAGGCTCACTATTGGCCGACGCTGGTCAAATGTGTGTGATGCGTGTGAGGTACAATAACAGAAGCTTACGCTATTAAACTAGTAACCTGACTCGCGCAGAGGGAGAAATAAACGAATAGTTGAAATAAAGTCGTTATTTTTGTTGTTTTTTTGCACACAAATGTGTTCTCGTCATTTGATAAACTTAAGTTTGAGCCCCTGTGGTCACTTGGACTATTTTAACAATGTCTTTAATGACTTTTCGGGGACAACAAGAGCCAGTCCCTCAAGAAGCCTATGGACTGTATGCAGGAGCGATCTTAATATCTTAAATATCTTAATTTGTGTTCCGAAGATGAACGAAGGTCTTACGGGGTTGGAACAACATGAGGGTGAGTAAATACTGACAGAATTTTCATTTTTGGGTGAACTAACCCTTTAAACTCGAGTTTTACAATTGTTTTCCTTTTTTATTGTGGACTCTCTTTTTAGTCTATGTTTACATGGACACATTTCGGAAATCATTCCGATCGACGAATCCAAGCATACTGTGTACATGAACTCTAAATAAAGTGATTAGGTTGATGTGCACGTTTATGTCACAAGCTTTCAACCGGAATTGATCTTATGACATGCATACACAGCATGAATATACTAGCAGTTTCCCGCTGTTGCCATATATACCAACCATCCTCCTTCTTGTCTTTCTACTGTACATGTCCTGTCAAATGGATTAGAAAAGGTTTAAACCACCCCCTTACAATCCCAATGAAACCAATTCATTTGAATTGACATGGTTACATGTGACTTGTTATTCTGACTGTGCTACTATAGTACAATTACATAGGATTCATGTGAATGCAGATACTGACCCCTATGTGACCGCATACATGTTTGAAGTGGGTTATTTCTGTGCTATTAGGTTTTGTTAGAATAATTGTAGTTGAAATGTGAGGTGTTTTTAGATTTTTTTTTTTAGATTAGAGGATGAGGAAAAATACAGAAGCTGGGGTCAAGGCAAGTTCTGCTGCTGTACACAAACAAATGAGTAATGGCCATCTGATGGGGCATCCGCTCTCTTTGACGTCACCATTAACCAGAGTGAGATGAGAGAGAGCGTGGGGGAGGAGAAGAGAAAGACGAGGAAAAGAGGATCTCTCCTGATTTGACGTCACCATTTACCGAGGTACAGGTCCAGGAGAGTGTGATGGATGGGAGACATGGAGGGAGCCCAGGTAATAGTGGGAGAGAGAGAAAGAGAGAGAGAGAGAGTTGATGTGTGGCTTTGTCTGCAGTAGCAGAAGGCTGGTGAAATGGACTGTGATATTGGCTTTTAATTTTCCCTGTGCCTTCAGCAGAAAGAACAGAAGAGAGGAGAGAGAGAAGCACTGAAGGAGAGCAGAAGGGAGGAGAATGAGGAAATTCACATTGCTTTACTGAAAAATACACAGTCGATGCCATTGCACTATAATGAAGTCGCCTATGTATTTATAAAGCAGTTTATAAATCAATCAGTCAAGGTGCGATTACATTTACCATTGCTTGGCAAAATTTGCAAACAAAGCTGGTCATTTCAATGGAAGCAACATGAACAATCTCACCTGATGAACTTCCAGTTTTGAAAAAAAAAATTTGACATAATTTTGACACATTTGCAGTGCCGACCAATAGCAAGTCTCTTGGTTCGGCAGTAACTTCTGTGTGGGCGGAGCTTCTTATCTTCGCTTTTTTTTTTTTTTTTACAATGGACGAAGCACTCATTCTGGTAGCGTCAGTTTTGTATAACGCTTCACTTCAGTATTGCTAAATGATTCGTAAAAAGAGGCTGTTTGGAAAGCAGTTATTTAGGGTTGGTTCACTTGCTAGCTGGGTGGATGTTTGAATGTTTATTTCATTGTCATCATTTCTATATCATTTATCGTATTATTTACCGTATCGTATTATCGTGTTATTTAACATTAGTTAATGCATTAGTAAACATGAACTAACCATGAACAACATCTCTGTTCAGCATTAGTTATTTGTTAACATTAATTCACACATGTACTAATGCATCAATTCACATTAACAGCAGAGCTAGTTAACATTAGTTGAAGCATTAGTTAACACGAACTAACCATGAACAACATCTCTGTTCAGCATTAGTTAATCTTTGTTAACGTTAACTCACACATGTACTAATGCATCAGTTCACGTTAACAGTAAGGTTAGTTAACATTAGTTAATGCATTAGTTAATATGAACTAACCATGAACAACATCTCTGTTCAGCATTAGTTAATATTTGTTAACGTTAACTTGCACATGTACTAATGCATCAATTCACATTAATAGCACTGTTAGTTAACATTAGTTAACATGAACTAACCATAAACATCTCTGTTCAGCATTTAATATTTGTTGACGTTAACTCACACATGTACTAATCCATCAGTTCACGTTCACAGTACGGTTGGTTAACATTAGTTAATGCATTAGTTAATATGAACTAACCATGAACATCTCTGTTCAGCATTAGTTAATATTTGTTAATGTTAACTCACACATGTACTAATGCATCAATTCACATTAACAGCACTGTTATTTAACATTAGTTAATGCATTAGTTAAAATGAACTAGCCATGAACAACATCTCTGTTCAGCATTAGTTAATCTTTGTTAACGTTAACTTGCACATGTACTAATGCATCAATTCACATTAATAGCACTGTTAGTTAACATTAGTTAACATGAACTAACCATAAACATCTCTGTTCAGCATTAGTTAACATTTGTTAACGTTAACTCATACATGTACTAATCCATCAGTTCACATTAACAGTACGGTTAGTTAACGCATTAGTTAATATGAACTAACCATGAACATCTCTGTTCAGCATTAGTTAATATTTGTTAATGTTAACTCACACATGTACTAATGCATCAATTCACATTAACAGCACAGTTATTTAACATTAGTTAATGCATTAGTTAAAATGAACTAACCATGAACAACATCTCTGTTCAGCATTAGTTAAGCTTTGTTAACGTTAACTTGCACATGTACTAATGCATCAATTCACATCGACATCACTGTTAGTTAACATTAGTTAACATGAACTAACCATAAACATCTCTGTTCAGCATTAGTTAATATTTGTTAATGTTAACTCACACATGTACTAATGCATCAGTTCACATTAACAGCACAGTTAAATAACATTAGTTAATGCATTAGTTAACATGAACATGAACATTGCCAGTAAATAGCTTTACTATGAATTTGTAAATTAGCCCCGCCTCCACTCACTCACACCAGCTCAGAGATCCACTCACTGATGATCACACATTGACCTAATTGGTTACAAGGTAGATTGTGACGTCAGCGATTTTAAACGTCATTTTTGAGTGCCTTTGTTTCACTGCAGTTTTAAGGAGAAAATGCACCAATGGTGTTGACTTATAAATTTGCACATAATTTGTCATAAAGCATATTAAAATGCATATAAACAACATTAAAAACGTTATTTTTTTAAATTTTTTACCATAGGGGGTCTTTAAAATTAACAATAATGCATAAATTAAATGGAAAAGAAAACAGGTAAGATTTCTGCGTGAAAAAAAGAAGAAAAATATACTATATGCATCTATTTAATTTTATTTAAATAATCATGTTTTAATGCATTTATTCAATTTGCTTAATCTCAACTATTTCCAGTGCGTTTCCAAATTTGTATACATGTACATCTTACAGGACAGTGTACAGTCAGCTGGTCATTATCACAGAATAAACCCAGATTTATTATACTGATGGAGAGATGAGTCTCGTATCATCCTTGCAATAATGACTGGCTGACTGTACGTCGCTCAATATCACCTATTGCCTAATGACTTGACAAATAGCATAATTAATGACAAATGTTCATTTGAAATTAATACGAGAAACATGAATCTAGACATATAATGACTGAAATTAGCTACCTGGGACAGTGGACAAAAAATAGTAAATGGTTACAATGCCGACTGATTACTAATGGAAACAATAAAAACAATGCATTGCATTTGTGTAATCCAGTTCAACTGACATGATTTATGAGAGTTTATTTAAGTGTGTATTATGTGCCCCAAGAGTATTGATATAATACACACAACGTTATACTGTAGGATACCACATACCAGTTGTGTTTAAAATGTGTGTAATGTAGAACGACACTGCAAATGTTGTCACTAAACAAATAAGCAAATTATGCGTAAAATAAATTTTGTCACAATGTGTCTGTACGTGTGTGTGAGGATAGCAAGGAATGCGCTAATGGAGCATGGATGGCATGTGACATTTAGCGATCCAGTGATTCAGACATGGAATGTTCTTTTGTTGTCGCACACACACATGTACAACCTCAGGATTTGAGTTCTTCACCTGTAATGACACAGCCAAGTCACCAGGGAGTCCAGCAAGCCCTCCATTGTCATGGTAACAGGCTTGGTGCTAAAAATAATGTGGCTTTATGGCAATCACATGGCCCTTGGGGATCTTTGAGAGGTGGATGGGGTCAGTCCTGAGGGTGCTGGGGCTCTATGGCCCATTTGAGACACATGGAGAGAAAACTTTCTTTGCTTTTGCTCATGGATAAAAAAAAAGTTGAGTGCTGCTCACTGAGAAAATCAATTTAGAAGAAAGATAAATGGTTTCTAGATTTGGTTTCAAATAGGGTTGTAATTTTTTCCCCCCAGATTTCTGCTTCTGGATTTGACTTTGGAATTGATTCCTCACTGTTGGTTTAGAATCTTTTTGTTAGATCTAATATGTGATCTAACACAGTATGTATATATATATTTAAAGATCGGAGGAACATGCTCACCTAATCTCGCTGTGACTACATGATATGAAGGTTTACCTCCTTTTAAACTTCCTTAGTATTAATAGATTATTATCAGCATTTATTATCTCTTCATATAGTCCGGCGCTGCGCTCCAAACCTCCCACAACAGAACAATGCAGTTTCATCCCCTTAAGCTAAATACGTTTTCATAAGACTAGTTTGTTCTTTTTACTACTTTAAACACACAGAACAGATCTGCGTTTGAGCATCAGTCCATTACCCTTTAAATTGCGCAAATTGAAATTGGGAATTGGAAATTTAGCAAAAACTCCCATATACCGCAAAAGACAGTTTTAGGTGCACAACTTTAACGTAGGAAACTTGACCAAGGCTAATCAATATTTGTCAGTTGTATGCTATGAATGAAACGGTGAAAACAAACTTTAAAAAAAATATTTTCATGTTATATGTTTCAGCATGAAATACCATGACATCTACTTGTTCTGAAAAATAGGACTGTGGTGCTCATGTGGGTAAAGTTGGTTCAAGTCAGGCTGTGATGCAGGTGTACAGGGGGAAGAACATGTGCTTGTCACCAGTGATGGAGGGCTTTTTTCAAATATATATACATATATTTTTTTGTTATTATTAACAAACAAGCACACGTAGCCCAGGAGAGAAGTAATGCAAAAGTAACGTGTAACATTACTTTACATAAAAATTAACTAAGTAACGCAATTAGTTACTTTGGTAACGCTTTACTTGAGGGGTTTGCATAAGACTAACATGACACCTTCATAATCATGACATGACATATGTTATGAATATGAAGGAAGTTTTATGCATGTTTATAACAACTGTCATTAAGTGTCATTCGCTCAATTATGACATTTTTAATGCAAAAATCACATTGTTCGACCTGTATCTGTTATGACACCTTGACATAAACCAATACATCATAACCTGTCAGTGTCTTTGTCATGACAACTTGACATTACTAAGACAACACAACCTGTCAAAAACATGACATAGTAGATTAATTATCAAACTTAAACCACTTAGCTTTATTGGTTAATATTACATTATGTCAGGTGATTGGTTTTGACATTGGCTGTCATGAAGCCATTATAACTTTTTAATGACAAATTCAATTAGTACCCCTGTATTTGAGGTCACGAAAAATATTCATGACAGCCAGTGTAAAAGCAATTAATTTTATGTCAAGTTGTCATGACAAAGACACTGACAGGTTATGATTTATGTCAAGGAGGTGTCATAACAAAGACATCTTAAACAATATCATATTTGCATTAAAAATGTCATTATTGAGCGAAAGACACTTAATGACAGTTGTCATACACATGGATAAACCGTACTTCATAATCAAGACTTATGTCATGTCATGGTTATGAAGGTGTCATGTCAGTCTTATGCACACCCCTTCAAGTAAAGTGTTACTGTTACTTTTTAGAGAAAAATGCAAAATTGTAATGCATTACTTTTAAAAGTAACTTTCCCCAACACATAAAATGCTGACACTTCACAAAATAAATAAATAAATAAAACGGGTTCAAACCTGCATCATGTTGTGATCCCATTTTCCTTAAACTTCTCTTTTTTACCCACAGAGAATCCATAATATGTCATCAGAATAAACTATACTTGTCAATGACTTGGGTGTAAGATGCATATTTGCATTCAAATGGTGTGGTTACAACTCCTGCCAGCAGGGGCAAACAGGGCCATGCTAACCAGCCAAAACATGACCCCTTGATCAAAATACGTACAGTAACTCATGAAAGTAGAGTGTGACAAGAGCCGTTGAGAGTGTGTGGGTGACATGCATAGATAGAGCAACATGCTCTGAAACACATTTTACAGATAGGGCTCTTGGCACCGTCCAGTGGGATAGACGCACACTTCAAAGCATAATAAATTACAAAACGAATTATCACAACTGAGGGTAAGCCGGATACAACTGTCTTTTCCGTTTTTACTGCGCTCTCTCTCCTCTCTCTCTCTCTCTGTTGCCTTGGTCACAGTGACTGCAGTGAGAAGTGCTTTGTCAGTAGACGTGGCAGAGAGGACGGTGACAGTAAGGTCTGCTTTAAGAGGATTCCTTTCAGTATTCTGCCTCACTTTCTCATTTAGCTCTCCTACATACACTGTTTATATTTTATGGGCTTGCATTGTCAATGAATCTATTCCATTGCTTTGCAAAATGGAAATTTTGATGGCATACTGATGCCAGTTGGACCAGCTGTGTGTAAGTTAGCAACTTAGCAGTTTTGACACTAAGATATAACTTGCGCACCACTAAATATTTTTGCTTTGAAATTTAATTAAAAAAATGTAATATTTATAGAAGCCTTCAATCAGGATTAACAGTTGGAATAAAAAGCTGGCAGACTGACCTGCATTAAAAAGCACTTGTTTTACCCAACAGACTTCAATCCTTTAGACAGTTATGATGCCGATGACATTTACACTTTTACTTTAAGAGAGAGAACATTATGTAAATAAGCTTGCTTTGTTAGGGGCTCTTCAACACAAACACAATACAACGTGCCTCTGTGTGCATTGGTGAATGTCAAATGAATACATTTCTTCTCTTTTATTTGTTGTATTAGTATTTATTAATTGATCCTTACACATTTCAAATACAGTTTATGAGTGTCATTTACATACAGTGGTGGAGGAAGTACTGAATCTCAGTACTTAAGTAAAAGTACAAATACCCAGATAAATATTTACTTTAGTAAAAGTAGAAGTAACACAATGACAACCATACTTAAGTAAAAAGTAAAAAGTACCTCATTTTAAATGTACTTTAAGTATTAAAAGTAAAAGTACTTGCATAACAATTTATTCTCTTAATGTCTATTTTCTAATGATTAATAAAACATTTAATTCTAACTCATTCAACCTAATACTCCTATAATGATGTTCAATAATTATGGAAAAAAATTGTTGTCACCATTTCTCAAACAAGCTTGCAATTCGGCAATATACACATCATGCTTATCCTTACTATATGTTAATAACTATTTTTTGGCATTAAACGTGATTCATTTATGGTGTAATTCTGAACCTCTTGGCTTGCCATAATCCTAACCAAACGTATATTGCACACGGTGCGTTTCCTATGCACGTAAAAACTAATTTTCGGGTATAAATTGTACGATAAACACACTGCGTGCGAGACGCATTTTATTTAGTGTAACCGGGTTGATGTATCTATGGCAACCAAACGTCACTGGTGAGACAAACGTGCAACGAACGGATGGTCAGATTACGTTTTGGCAGGGGAAAAACTGATCAGAAAATGTAACAAAAATGTAACAGAAGTTGTATAAATGTAGTGGAGTAGAAAGTAAAATAATTGCTGCAAAATGTAACGAAGTAAAAGTAAAAAGTATGCACTATTTATTCTACTTAAGTAAAGTAAAGATACGTGAAAAATGTACTTAAGTAAAGTAACAAAGTATTTGTACTTCGTTACATTCCACCACTGTTTACATATAGTTTTATTCATGATTAAGTAGTATCATAATTAATGGAAACGTATTTACCATTAGTTACGGAGTTAGAATGATGGATAAACTGCAACATTAGAACACAACTTCTGCTAATATATTTGAAGGCTGCAAATGTAATTTTTTTGCGACTGTGTTATTTTCAACGCATTCTCATCCTAGGGCGTCATATACTGACGCTTTTGAAAATGCGTATACATCCAACGCACATGGCACCCTTTAGCGTCAATATAACACACTTCAGTTATGGTAGGTTTAGGTCTGGGTTGGGGTTAGACCGCTAGGAGGCGCCTTCTGGACCATATATGTATGCGTCTCATATTGACGCTAAAGGGTGCCATGTGCGTTGGATGTGTACGCATTGTCAAAAGCATCAGTATATAATGCCTTGGGATGAGAGTCTGTTGTTTTACTAGCTACATTCTACCTGAAGAACAAATGGTGCAACCAAAAAAAGTAGAGAAGTAACTAAGCCTCTAGTGTTCCAATTTAAAAACTTACGGATGGCTGGTGCAACCCTACCCTAATGTGTAAGACTTTGTCTCTATTTTTTCATTAATACAACTGTGCTCTCTGCACAGTGCTAAGACATGTCTTATGGCTTCTTTGTGGACACTTACTTTCTTTCCTCTTTCATTTGTCTTACTGCAACCCCCAGAGGTCTCTTTGTATTTTACCCTCAGTCTCATTCAGATGACAAGTGTTTTGGTGCTCCTTTTGTAACCCCTCTATCAATGTCGACTCTCTCCCTTTCTCCCTTTCTTCCTCTTCCATCATAAGAAATGATTGAGTGCATGTAGAATGCTGACATCAGATAATGTCCGCATTGGCAGTCCATGTGTGACTGCGTCTAGATTTGCATATCATTTGGAATTCAATAAACTAAATGGACCCATGCTCACACTGACAATAAAAGGGGCTATAAATATTATAATACTCCCAGTCCTGACTGTGTGGAGATGGCTTGCACGTCCGATTTCACTACGAAAGGCCCTTAATCGTTTAATTGATTGCTTTTGTGCAGTTATTTATATGTATATGTTCTGCAAGGAAGTAACATCAGTCTATTTCCTGTTTATATTATCATGTTCTGTCAGTTTGTGATCTCAATCTCTAGCATGATGACATCAGCCTCTCAGTTTGAGCTCAGCTTGAACTGCAAATCTGTTTGTGCCAAAAAACATATTCAATCCAGATGCTGATACAGTCCTACCACACTTAAACGAGGTGCCACTCAAAAACATAACTAATTCATCTGTGTGTTTTAATTTCGCTATGATATCGTCTGGTTCTTCCCCTCTGTTGCTTCTACTCAAGATTAGTTTCATGACAGGACAGAGCATTTTCAATTACAGCGTTCATGGCGTGCAACAGTGGGTCTGCCATCCACTGGCGTTACTTGTATTATTTGCTAACATTTCTAATTTCACACTTGTTAAATTTTCATGTAAAAGCCCTTTTAAGAGAGAAGCTTCAAGAGAGCGTTGTGTCATTTCAAATCTCCGGGGGCGGGGGGGACTGACTCTTTGGGGTTTGGGATTTGTAATGGGGTGTGTTTTAGGGTTTCAGGTTGAAACGGGGTGCTGGCATGGACCAGAGGCAAATTGTAGATTACTCAGAAACATTATTTAACACATTTTTGTAAAGTTGCCATACTATGGAATAACACAGTGGAAGTATGGGAGTTATGATGTGACCCAAATTGTTGAATGTCGCCTCCTTTTGTTTAGACCAGGGGTAGCCAACCCTGCTCCTGCAGACTTCATTATGCTCCAGCACACTTACCTGCTATTGTCAAGTAATCGTGAACCCCTTGACTATCTGGTTCAAGGGTGTTTAATTAGGTTTGGAGCTAAACTCTGCAGGATTTTTTTCTTCGTTCCGCTCCGTCTAGCACACAGTTGTGTCCATACATCTTTCAAATACTCAACCTTGGATAGACACGTTTGTTTTATATTGCTCTTTTTGCAGTATTTTCGTCTACTGCACAATACATCACAAATGTGTACTGCCACCTACAGTATAATGGACTTGTCTGTCTCAACATTTTCAACACATGCGCTTTTTTTTGCGCACAGTCTCAAAAATTAAGCCCAAAGTATACTTCGTCCATGCAGAAGTAATTTTCATCATTAGTAGGATCCGCGAGCGTGCACGTACAACAGCACATGCGAGTACTTGGAATCAAAGTCCACTAGACTAGATAGACACATTTGGCACATGCACACTTTCTGCTCTCAGATACAGTAATTATCACGGTATATGTCAAATCTTTATTTCTTTCAAGTTTAAAGGCAGATTTTTGCTACAAAGTGAAAATTGTATAAACCAAAAACAGTAACGTCTGTTTTTTTTTTTAATGTAACAACCACATTTTTATTTGGTAGAAAGTAATATTCTGACTGTTTGAGTTTAGGTCATTAAAATTAACCATTGGTCATCCAGTCTCATGCATTTAGATCATAACCACAGATAAAACCATAGCCTATAACTTGGCACCTCACTATCATGGCATAACTTTATGGTTTCTGTGGTATTTGTATGAAAAATAGTAGCCTAACAGTTAAATACATTATTAAATACTGTACTTATATTCCATTAGTCATTTAAAACATTGTCTACATTAATATTATACAATTCAATATGTATACCCCACATTTCTTGATGCAGTTAATATTACTAGGCTAACCTTACAGTAAATCCATGGTAGGATAAATGGATTCAGTATCAATTCAGATTCTGACTGCATCGTTTTATCGTCCGGGCCTTTTGGCTGCATTCGGACGTCCACGGAACCTCCCGATGATGAAAGTTCTGTCACATGGACAGAAGTATATTCTGAGCTTAAAGGGTAACTGATTCAAGTATTTTTTTGACATTTGGGTATAAAGTGTTAATTCTACAATATATGGTGTAAAAATATCTTAGTGCTGCCCTCTTCAGGTTGATCGGTGGCTACTGCAGTTGAATTTTCTGATTGGAAGTTGTGGTGCCCTGTGATGTAAGCAGGCACCAGCTAACCACGCCCTTGCCTACGGAGAGAGATGTTTTTCAACAATTGCCAGTGGGTGGAGTCAGGCTCTTAAAAAGGGTTTAGTTACCCTTTAACCAAAGTTTAGGAGGTATCCACCCATGCTAAGTCCCACCGCTTGCATCAGGATTGGCTAATAGGAGCTGCGTCTTTGATTGGACAGTTGTGGTTGTAACCAATCGGAGAAACATCACAGGATATGAACACACCAGCTATAACAGTAGCATATTATACCTGACAGCTGTTTCAAACATTTTGACATTTCTTTAACCAGTTATACTTGAATGGTTCTTGTCATTACCTAAAACTTTGTACGACCAACATGAAGAATCTTCAGCAAATCTTTGCAAGATTTATTTTACATTGAAATGAAGACATGATAGAATATTTATTTAGGACAGTGGGCTGCAAGATGAAGATTTTACAAAATGTAAACAAGTTTGCGCATGCACTTAATGCATTTAAACTTAAATTACTTTCATTCACTTCATCAAAGCTAATGTTTATATTATTATTTTATTCTGATAAAATATCATAATTTTAATTTTGATTTTTTTTGTGTTGAAATTCAGTTTGTAGCTTTTTTGTTATACACATTATTTATTATCAATATAATATTTAGTATTTTCATCTAAGATGCAAACTTCAGTAAGTATATTTATAGATTATTTATTATCCTATTACTTTGATTTACTGCAATGATAAACAATTGCTAATTTTTTTAAGCAATTATATTTTGTTTAAAGGTGCATTGCGCAACTTTTCATGTTAAAAATAGCCGTTTTCTAACCCATACATGCTTAAACAATCGCCTGGTGGGCTGAATGAGCCCTTCTTTGATCACTGCGATCGCCTCTATAACCCTGTACAGTGAAATATATAAGAGGGATTCGGGCTCGAATCTGAGACTGGGCGTGACGTCATGCGCGTTCACGCTCGCCTGGCTATGTCTGGCAGGTTCGTGTAGCTATTCGCCGCCGTTCTCCGTATCAGAGAAGACAACTCGAGCGACACAACTCTAGTCAGCTTTCCACAAAAGTAGACGATGGATTCAAAGGGGCTGTTTACACCTGGTCACTTCATGTGTCTTCTGTGATCGGATAGCTATTCGATCGTGAAAAGACAAGGGTGTAAATGCCCTCCGAAACGCATTCGAGACGGATTTGAATTCGATCGCTCAAACCACTTGAGGACGTGGTCTGTGCCGTATTCCAGACGAAACTGGACAAGTGTAAATGCATCTGGTTGTTGAAACAGCATATAGCTTATATGTCATGATATTTTAGTCATATATGACGACGCGCATCACCTGAGCAGCTGAGCTGAGCCCCTTCATCAAGCGCCGCAATCTATCGCAAATCAAAGTGAAAGTAAGTCGCAGACGCTTAACACTACCATCTTCATTAAAAGTAAAGAAATGAAATGATCTTACCAGTTCTGTTGCCGATCTCTCTTATTGCTGTCTTTGCTGATTTTGAAATTAGCCGATGATTAATAAAATCCAGCTCATATCTGTTGCTTTCGGTGACGTGCACTTCATTAAATCTGTATATGGCGCGGAAAGAGACCGGCTTGAAGCTCATTACAAACCCCAACGCAAACTCCACGTGAGACAGAAAATAAAACCTCTGTCTGTCCAGTGCCAGGCGTCGGAATAAGACGAGAGTCAACATCGGGAAGCTTTCAACAAACGGAGAGATCTCCGGTCGTCTCTAGGGCTCAAACGGGTCATAGCCTATACAAAGTGATAACTGAACGTGTTTCCATAATAATTCAATCATAAGTGGATACAGTAAGCACAGGGAGATAGATGGAAACAAAAACCGAAGTTTTCTACTACCCCCGTTTCCCCCTCTTACACAAGTGTGTAATTTACTCGAATGCCTTTCCTTTCATATATTTTAAATGACTTGCAGATTTATTACTGTATTACCTCATTATGACTGTAACAAAAGATGTGTGCCGCACAGTGTGCGGCTGATGCTCCTTAGTTATGAACAGCTCGTGCAAACGTGCGTATGTGTGTGTGTGTTCCTCCATGAACGCGCACAGCTCTGGTTGCAGTTTCGCTTGTCGCCAGAGGGGGCGTAGTTCTGCAAAAACTCAGAGACTTGCGTTTAGCTCCTTTAATTATAATATCCATCGTATTGTTTTTCTATTATTTTACATGGAAAATATATAGCTGCTTTTTACATTTTAGAAAAGAGGTCCCTCAAGTGGATTAGCATTGGCGTTGAAAAGTTTGAAAACCCCTGATTTAGGCAATACTTTAAAAAGCTGTCTGTTAAGCTGGAGTTAGAGATCGTTTGAATCCGGGTGCATTAGTTGGAGAGGAATTGTCTGAAAAAGTTGTGATTTACACTGAAAAGCAGATGAGTTCAAAAAAGAAGAGATAAGGAAGGTATTGGGACATTATTATTCATATGGACAGTTTGATCATGATTGAGCTCATAAAACTTTAAATCAATTCCCGAGTGGATGTGCTTGGCTAGGTTTGATTAATCAGATGAATGGCTCGGAGATGGTATGAGTCACCCTGTTTCAAATTAAAACACAAATACACTTACATAGCCTAGATCTCAGTGAGCCACCAGTTCTTCCACCCATCTGAAAATATGATTCACTCACTTCCTGTCTGATGAGTCGAACTAACGTCAGTGCCGGGTGTCTGTCCCTCATCACGAGGTAGCTGTGAGATGATGAGTTCACAAATCTCTTTCCAGTATTTAAATGCAGATTTCTGTGCCTGTGCGGTGTGTGACAGGGAAGTAGTATCACCCCTTCAGCTGCAGAATGGACGTTGAGTGTAGTAGAGCTGTCATAACTATTACATTGATGAGGAAATCGAAGGAATGTTATCATTCCAGTGGGATGAAAGATGCAAGTAGTTATTTGGTAAAAACAAAGCATTACTTTTTTACTGTATTATTGATCAAATAAATGCCGCCTGGGTGAGCTTGTAAGAGACTTCATTAAAAACATAAAGTTTATATATCAGGCCGTTCTCATCCCAAGATGTCATCTAACTGACGCTTTTGACCCTACGTCAACATCCGACGTTTTAGGGTACCCTTTAACGTCAGTTAGATGACGCTTTCTAAACCTAACCATACCCCAGACCTAAACCTATCTGCGTCATCTAACTGACTAAAAGTAAAGCGTCAGTTGGATGACGCCCTAGGATCGTCATCTAACTGACGTTAAAGGGTGCCCTAAAACGTTGGATGTTGACGTATGGTCAAAAGCGTCAGTTAGATGACGTCTTGGGATGAGAATGTGTGTTGTGTGTGTGCGTATATATATATATATACATATATATATATATATATATATACATATACATATACACATATATATATATATATATATATATATATATATATATATATATATATATATACATATATATATACATATACTGCTCAAAAAATAAAGGGAACACTTAAACAACAATTAAAAAGTAAAAACAAGAAAAAAGTATTTAATAAGATTATTTCATTCATTCAGATCTATGATGTGTTATTTTAGTGTTCCCTTTATTTTTTTGAGCAGTGTATATATATATGAAGAGTTCAGATGCAAAAGCCTCTAAATGCCATTTGAAATTTTCTTCTTTAATGATGATTTTTATCAAACTTGTATATTTACGTTCAGTAATTTCACTTAAATGGCAATGATGATTACCTATTAATTGTTATTTAAGTGAAATTACTGAACTTAAATATACAAGTTTGATAAAAATCATCATTAAAGATGAAAATTTCAAATGGCATTAGGCTTTTGCATCTGAACTCTTCATATATACAGTATATATATATATATATATATATATATATATATATATATATACGTATACGTAGCACAAACTGTTTTACTGTTTACTGTGAAAATGTGGAAGTCACACATTCACAGAAAACTGTTTATTTCTGCATTTAAAAATAATTTGTATAGGTGCATAGACCTCTAAAAATGACTAGTATCAGATAGCAGTGGATATCGTTCCTCAGATAGTTTTGGAATAATTTAATGCTGGAGCTCATATTGAAACTTCTGACGTTTGATTCCAGACTTTGGTTTCTTGGCAAATCTGAGCACAGCTTGTGCTTGCAGCTCTTCTGAAACTTCAGAGGAGACGCTTTTTTTCAGAGGGGGAAAAAAATCCGAGAAACAGGAGGATTAAGCAAAATGTCCATTTGATCTCCAGTTATCACTTGGCTGTTGAGGAGAAACTTTCTTGTAGGATATTGCTCAAATGTCCTGGTAGTCGAGTCGGAGTTGGTGTAATGTTTAGAGTCACTGTGTTTGTTTTTCTATAAAATCAATTTGTGTTCAAATGAATTGTTTAATACTGAGTTAATCAAAGTGCACACTTAACCTAAGACACTATTTAGTGTGTTTATGCGATTTCCCTTCATGGGGGACGTTTGCTTGTCCCTTCAGTCTAGTGATTTCAGATTTTAGTATCCCAATGGGGAGATTTGGTCCCCCCCCAGTACACGCACATACACACACACACACACACACACACACACACACACACACACACACACACACACACACACACACACTCTCTCTCTTCCTCCCCTCTTCTTTTCATGTTTGCTGTGTCCCTCTCTCTTTCTGCTGGTGCTGCATTGATTTGATACACCTTGCAGTGGTTTAGCACCTCCTGCACTGCAGTGCTGCCTATATTCAGGAGATTTACAAAACTCACAATATAATGCAAACACAACCCACTCAAACTCACAGTTATGTCCATTATACAATCTATCTGTCTGTCTGTCTGTCATTAGCTGTGTATATTTTGTATGTGTGCTGTGTGCACGGCGTGTCTGTGATTTTTTTTTTTTTTCCCCTCTCTCTTTTTCTCTGTGAATACAAAGAGAGCAGAATCCTCTGGTTGTGGATGTCAGTCATCTGCCAGGTGAAACCGCAGGAGTGTATGTGAGCCTTCAGTCATGTTTTGAACCTCTACCTCCACAGTAGACAGACCTTGATATATGTGTATGTTTGTGTTTTCACAGATGTATGTGTATCTATGTCCGAGCGTCATTCCGATAGCATTCAAGAACGTGCCAATCATGTTAAACTGCTAATAGTGTTTCAAAGCCAAACTCCCTGATGCAAAGTATACATAGTCATTTATTTTTTCTCTACCAGTTTTGAAACCAAATTGGTCATGCAGCTAATCAATGTGAGCTCAGCACACTGTTCTCGTTTGTTCAAGAAGGGCACGTTCTTTGTACAGATCTTCAGACTGATCGTAGCGTGTTATGAATCTGCGGTTCCGCGCCGTCGGCTCTGTCAGACCTCATGTTATTCGTATTTGCTACTCTCTCGGTTCTTTTTATCAAATAAATTCAAGACACTGAGGTTGGGTTTGCTATACGTCTATCATGTGTAATGGAGTCAGGTCATTCAAGTGTACTATGCTATGGAAATATTGTGTAAATTCTATGGACTAATCAGAAAGCTGTGAACCACTGGAAATATTGCTTCACTGAGCATTCATCACTTTACTGTTTGTAGACAAATCTGCCTGAAACCCACACACTGTGGTAAAATCAATTTCTGCTTTGTTTTATTGTTCAGCCTGTTCTCATCCCAAGGCGTCATATAGTGCGTATACATCCAATGCACATGGCACCCTTTAGCGTAAATATGAGACGCAGATATGTATGGGCCAAAACGCGCCTCCTAGTGGTCTAACCCTAACCCTACCCCAGACCTAAACCTACCCATAACCGAAGCATGTTATATTGACGCTAAAGGGTGCCATGTGTGTTTGATGTATACGCTTTGGCAAAAGCGTCATTATATGACGCCCTAAGATGAAAACGCGTTGTTTATTATTGTATTTTAAAAAATGGCAGCAATAGTAATAATATATGAAACGCCCTTCAAATGTTTGTGGCTGGCAGTTTGTTTTAAAAAATAATTATGCTCACCAAGGCTACATTTATATGACCAAAAACAGTAAAACCAAAAAAATACTACTATTACTGTTTAAGAAGACCTCTTTTCAATTTTAGTCGGCTATATTTTTTTGTAATTTTATTCCTGTGATGGCAAAGCTGAATTTTCAGTATGAATACTCCAGTCTTCAGTGTCGCATGATCCTTCAGAAATCATTCTAACATACCTTTTTCCTTTACGTCAAAAATATACAATAAATAACCACCAATAAACAATTTACTGGCAGTTTATTTACATAGTAGTAACCTTTTCATTTTGTTTTAAAGGAGTGCTATAATGCCCTTTTCACAAGACGTAAAATAAGTCTTTCATGCCCCCAGAGTGTGTATGTGAAGCTTTAGATAAAAATATCCCACAGATATTTGTATAGCATGTTAAAATTGTCACTTTTTTCAGAGTGAGCAAAAACGCACCGTTTTTGTGTCTGTCCCTTTAAATGCAAATGAGCTGCTGCTCCTGGCACAGAGGGTGGAGCTTCAACAGCTTGTGTCCTTTTATGTCACACAGACATTCACTGAAAATTTCAAAAACGTTTAGCCTTTTATGTTCAAACCGGAGTCAGACAAAAATGGAGAGACTCAAGAAGAAGTAACAACATAAATGCAGCAGGACAATTCTGAATGATTAGTTGATGTATTTATGCAGCTTATGTGTAGTTATCTTCTAGTCATTGATTAGCATATTCTGTCTTGGTCATCTATAAATCACGTCCCCGGGGGTGGGGTTTATGTGAATTTTAGGGTTTGTGATGTCACTAACCCGGGAGGAATTTCATATAGTCCCTACTAGGGATGGGCATGATTAATCGACGATCGATTATTGATCATTAAGAATTTCGTCGATCACGTTAATTTGTTATCGATTATTATAATTAAGTTATTTTTTATTATTATTTTGGAACAAACGAGGGTCTCACGAGGGCCAACTTCAGGTTCAGTTGCGTTAGAGCACCGCCGCGCATATCTTCAAATTTAGCCTAACCGAACGCCCAGTTTAACTGCCACAAGTTGATAATCTTGTAATAAAGATCTAATTGAGGAAAAACACGCTTTATTGTTGTATTTTCATTGGATTTTTAATTTATAAAAAGTGAAATATAATAAATTTGAATATAAAAATATTAATGATTAATCGACAGTCAATCATTAATTCTTCCGACGATCGACTAAGAAAATTTAATCGAATGCCCATCCCTAGTCCCTACCAACCATTTATTGTAGTCCTTAAAAAGAAATTTCTTTAAAAGCAAATATCTCCCTTTGCTTTAACTTTGAGCGTTGTAACCTTGCTGATGTTGTTTATGCCCAAACAGCAACGTTACACACTAACTGAAGAAGTTAGAAAAGTGAAATCATAATCAACCACCCCTTTAAATCAGTAATGTCCAGAAAACAGGTAATGCAGTTCCCTTTTGCCAAAAAGGTTGGAAACTCCCACAATCCACAGGACTCAATTTTACTTTTTGTGAGCATTGATTCAAAAATTTGAATGTCAAATCTGTAGATTTTCACTGTCAGAATATTTTTCCTGACAAATAAACAGGAACATCAGGATACAAAACAGAGTACACATTGTTAATTTACATAGAGACTCTGTAACAATACAAGTTACCCTTTAAGAATTCAGTTGACATCCAATGTGGCACAATAAATTCAAATTTTAGACCTGGAACTTTTCATTTTTCGAATAGGTCTTCTGCGCATGATCAACAGGGAACAACTTCCTCAACCATCTCTCTCTCTCTCTCTCTCTCTCTCTCTCTCTCTCTCTCTCTCTCTCTCTCTCTCTCTCTCTCTCTCTCTCTCTCTCTCTCTCTCTCTCTCTCTCTCTCTCTCTCTCTCTCTCTCTCGCACACACATATCTTGAGTAGCGATGAGAGGGAAAGGTGGGCTAGAGGTGTGAGAGGGGGAGAAATGGAGCACTAGCAGGAAGTGAAGAACAGATTATAATGACTTGAGGAAAATATAATGTAATTCTGTCTTGCAATGAAGTGTTCTGTCAGCTTCATGACAAAGGCTACATCCTTTCCTTTTCATATCCTCTCTACCCTCTCATGCCCTCACCCCTCCTCTTCTCCAAATCTCCTTTTCCTCTCCATTTTCTCCTCCTCACTTTCCCTCCTTCTCTTGCTCTCTCGATTGGCTTATTGAGGTTGTACAGCAGCACCTGATGGCATTTGAGATACTCCTTTATTCTTGTTGAGCTGCTTGTCAGCTTACTGCGTGTGTGTGTGTGTGTGTGTGTGTGTGTGTGTGTGTGTTTTGACTATTAAACTAGCCACTAGAGAATGACATTTACTGCAAATGAACTGTTCCTCTGACACATGTCGTTGTTTAATGAACTGGGGATATGTATTGACACAGGGGCTTAGTCCTTAGGTGTGTGTGTGAGTGAAAATTACACTATCTTGTATCTTTATGTGTGTGCGTCTGTATGACGTTGAAACTGTATTTCGAGTGAGTAGGATGTGTTTGCATTGTAGATCTATATGCATTGAACATGTTGTACATACACACAGAAATTGATAATGGTCTCTACTGCACATGTAATGCATCTGGCAGCAAACATACATTGTAATTGCTGAGGTGGAGGCTTGGAAATTAACTTTTATTTGAGGATTCTTTTCTCCGTTTTGGGAGTTTTAATTATATTTTTATATTTTCTCAGAGGCTCCAAGTGTCTGTTCTCCACATTAAAATATATTTTAATGGCCATCTGTAGTAATGCAATCATCCAAACACATAAACTGTGCCAATTTTGGCAACTTTTTTGCTTTCAGAGTGCTCTTGGCTCTGTGCTGTCTGCACTTTACATGACAGAGACTCATTATTGTTGATTAGACTGATGTGGATGTTGAATACAAGATTCATTACTATTAGGTATGCTAATGAACACTCACAGTTTCTGTTTTATGCACTCGCTCGCATCCTTTAGGACTTTGTAATGTTATCACGACACAGGAGACAATTATATTTGAATGCAGAACTTATGACGCTCTTTGTCTAGTCTGCAATTTAGTCATAGCATTTGTCCATGTTCTCATCATATGGTGGATGCTGCATTGCTCTATTGATCTGAATATATAGGGTATTATGATGAGCTCTTTTTAAAGATGGAAATCATATTTGATAGTTTTCTGTTACAATATACTGTAGGCCTGTGTACATTTGGATTTGCATTGCCTTGCACAGCTTAAATTGGGTATAATCAATTTGTACCAGTCATTTAATCTTAGGCAGTTTTCACACCTGATAGTCCGCACCAAAATCCAAACCAAAGTGTTTTGGATGCATTTTATGTTTTGATACATTTTATACATTCGATAAGTTTTGGTTTGGTGTCACATTGCAATTATGTGAGCACACTAAAGAACTTTACATGACATACGTGTCCTGTCACCATATATGTGGGCTGTATCTTGATTTGATTGGGTTGTAAATGGACGTGCGTCTGACGTCAGCGTGTTGTCAATTCGGCGGTTAACTTTGACGAGAATGAATGAACAGACGCATATCGTTGCCACTATACTGTTATTATTATGGCATTACTACCTGCAGCACCAGTCATGCTCGAGGCTAGTTCAAATTCGCCAAATGAACGTCCTCGTTATGCGAACATTTTATCGTCTCTGGCAAAAAAGGAGAAGAAGACTGCAAGCAATCCTGCGAGCCCAGCGAACTTCTTATGTCGCCAAATTTCAATTAAAAACCTTGTCTCCTTCTCTTCCCATGTGCCACGGCTAATTTTCCCTGTGGTCTAAATGGTCTATAAGTCTGTACAATACAACAAAAATGCTTTCAAACCTTAAAATTTGTCTGTTTGGTCCGGACAGTGGCTCGAGGGAAGTTTTACACCTAATTTTGATTCGGATCAAACTGAAAAGTCCGGAGGACATTAAATCTTGTATAACTTGAAGAGAAAATTGAAAATAGCTTATTTTGATAACATTGGTTGCCATGATTATTGATCATGTAATTATTACATTATTGTGTGTTTCATATCTCGCTCATTCAAATCCACCACCATTGATGATGTAACAACCAATAAAGTTTGCATGCTGCTGCTTCCACACTTTCTACAGTGTAGTAAAAGTTAGTGTGAATACTCTCATTTGGTTTTATTAAGAAATATTTCAGGTATTTCTTCATTTTTATCTTTTCCTATTTGCAAAATTTTAAGCTAAACGTGTTTTCTTTTATTTGACATTTATTTAAATGTATTTTATTTGGTAATTGTTTTATAGTTTAGGCCCATTGACACCAAGAACAAGAACTATAAACATATAGTTTAAAAAAAATCAATATGTTAAAGAATAGCAGTTTACACAACTATTACAATAATTGCACTGATAAATCGTTGGAATCACTTTCATCCCAAGCATTTAAAGTGGCAGACGACAAAACTGCAGCGCTCTATTGGAATAAACAGAACAATATCATTCGCTTGTGTGGACGCTATTTTGTATAGTTATCACTCTTAGTGTGTCTGGCCTTTAAAGGGATAGTTCACCCAAAAATGAAAATTCTGTCATTAATTACTCACCCTCATGCTGTTCCAAACCCGAAAGACGTTTGTTCATCTTCAGAACACAAATGAAGATTTTTTTTTTTTTTATGAAATCTGAAAGCTTCTTGTCCCTCCATAGACTGTAACATTAATACCACTTTCAAGGCCCAGAAAGATAGTAAAGACATTTTTAAAATAGTTCATGTGACTACAGTGGTTCAACCCCCCGAAAATAACGACAGTATTCAACTATTTTAATTTCTTCTCTTCCGTGTCAGTGTCTGATGCTGTTGGCGTAGTAAACGTGGTGCAGCGCTTCTGGGTTCTCCGGCAGAACGCTGGTTCGGTATTTGCTGGCTCCTGCGTCAGAATCACACGCATGTGCAATTGTTGAATAAACTCTTTTTTTTTTTGGTTTGTTTTTGTGCACAAAAGTCGTCTTGTCTCTCGGATTTCATCAAAAATATCTTCATTTGTGTTCCGATGAATGAAGGTCTGACGGGTTTGGAAGGACATGAATTTTCATTTTTTTGGGTGAACTATCCCTTTAAGTCCCTTTTAAATGCTTGTTTCTCAATCGCATCATCCTCCAGGAAGTGTTAAGAATTATTTAAAATGAAATATTAAGTTATTAAACAACTTCAGTAGCTTTTAAATATTGTACACATAAAATAAATCATATTTTACATTATTCTTCTGGTGTCTTGTGAGCATTACACATGCGCAACTGGAATGTGATATATCCAGCATGATTCAAAGACTTTTCTATGCTCTTTTTCCATCTCTTTCTAATTGGTTTGGACACATGCTCACAGTCACAGGCATCCAGGCTGACATCGAGACCACAACACTTCTGTCACCTGTTAAAACAGTAATGTTGCTTTGTATGACACTGCATAGCCAGGCTACCCAGGAGAAAGAAAGAGGTGGGGAGGTTAAACGAACAGTCAGAGCTCAAATGGAAGCCATGGACACACAAGGTTAAAGAGGCCTTGATATGAGATGCTAAAATGCAAACACACACACACACACACACACACACACACAGGGGCAGGGGATGCTAAAGGTGTGATGGGGTCTGGAGGGGTGGTGTGTGTGGTTTATTTTTAATGAGACACTTCTGTCATGTTTATTTATTCATCCCTCGGCTTAATTAATAAAGCATAACACACACATGTGCTGACAAAGTATGTGCGTTAGCATGCGGCTTCCCTTTATAATTAGGAAGGCAATACTTTGGAGGCCAACCCTGGAAGGAAGCTCTTTATCTGAAGTATCTTTTTGAATTAAATGAAGTATTTTCCATTACAGATACTCCCGGATCATTAGCATTTATCCGATATGAAATCCGAGAGAGAATTTCGAGCATATCACCTCAATTTACTTGCATCTTCTCAAAACTGTCAGGCTTAAATCAAATAATTGCATATCATCCAGCATGTGTGCGGATTTATAACTGGTGTTTGTGTGACCTCGCTATGCGGCCTCAAATCTTAGATATTCATTATCATATATATGGACTGATGGTGCGGGGAATAGTCTAGAAGGCTTTCGGAAAGCTCACCTGTCCTTCCTCTTCACTTAAAGTGATTAAAAAGCCATCTCTTCCCTTCTCATCTAATATTCCTCATGATTGACGGCCCACTGTCCTTTATGAGGGTGGAAATCGTGGATATGCGTTAATGAAAATGGAGTCCAAGGGTTTGCATGATGAAACGGGCTTAATGCGAACGCTCGCTAACAAGGCCGTGTGTGTTTGAAAGGTGAAGGGCGAAGGCAGGGGGCAGGAAAAATAATAACAGTCATATTTAGATGTTGGCTTCAAGGATTAGTCGTATTTGCATAATGATGTACACCTGCTGGGCGAAGAGTTTCATGACGTGGATGGGCAGGTAACGCTTCCTTAACGTTTCGAGGTGTTGCTTTGGTCAAATAAGGAAGTCGTTGACATGCTCTGTAGCTTTTCGTATGAATGTGATTTAAATATTTTACTTGCACTTGGAGTTCTGAGTGGATTTCTTTGGATTTCAAGGGCTGTTAGAGATGAGCTCCACCCAGTTCCATATTTGGTCCCTTGTGTATGTGTGTGACACAAATGAAGATGAAGGCCACGAAAAGAAGGGTTTTAATTTGTGCTTGAGGGGTTAGTTGGGATTTTATGGTTGAGTACGGGTTAAATTGTGTGTGTGCGTGTGCATGAACGTGGCCTAAATTAACTGAATTAATAGGTTTGGCTCCTAAAATCACAATGACATTGGTGTTTTGATAATTATTTTGAGTAAAGAGGGACATGAAGTTATTTTTGAAAATAGTATTAGTATAGTAATACAATAGTATTCATGATTAAAAACGTTTTTTTTTTTTAAAGAAAAAATGAATGTTGTAAAACCATCAAGTAAAACCTAATAACATGTTGAATAGATGTGAATGTACAGATCTTAATTGTTATTTTCAAAAAAGTATTTTTAAAAATAAAAAGTATTTTTTTTTTTTAACAAACATGTTCAAAAAGGCTCTATTTATGAAGAGTCTCATTATATTTTACAACCTGAGCATAGCTTTTTTATATGTCAATTTTTCCCTGAGAAATTTTAAAATCACAAATTAATTAATTTGGCTTTTTTTTAATGCTTTTTTATTCAATATGATGTATTTTTACTGCCCTGTCGCCCAAAAATATAAAAATGAATTCTAATTCAGAAGTTAAAAACATATTACATGTTAGACCTGCTGTTTTTTTTATTGTATTTTAGAATAAATGAATAGATCCAGGTTAAACAAATGAGAGAATCGTGCCATGCATGTTGTGCATGTGCATGTACGAGTTTGTCTGGGCCCAATCCCCCATTAATCTGAATATTTGCAGACAGAGGCAGAATATGAATAACTGCAATTAGCCTGAAATATGTATGTCCTTAGTGTGTGTGTGTGTGTGTGTGTTCTTTGAAAGGGTGAGGCAGGCTTAATGTTGCTGAACTCCCTGTATGTAAAAACAATGTGGAGAAATGCACTGTACTGTAAAACATGCCAGGCAAAATTAAAAATTGTAAATCATTTTATCAATAAAATTTGAGTTTGAATTGAGAGCATTTTTTTAAAAGGCTCGTGACATGATTAAAAATATATATGTATTTTAATATGTACACTTATAATGTTAATTATGTTTTGCACAAAAAAAAAAAAAAAAAAAACATTTTTAATGCGCGACTCCTTTAAGGCTTGTCAGTAAACGGCCACTGTTATGATTGGTTAACATTGCATAGGAAACAGTATCACAGTATCAACGGCCACTCGATATTGCAATTGAGTTAGTGTTTTGAAAACATAATCACCGAACTGTACAGTCCTTGACTGTATGTGAACAGTGTGGCCCATGTGACGTCACAGACCTGCAATATCAAAACAACCCTTTTTTTGATTTTGATTAAATAAATGCTTTGTCTATAATGATGAGGACATTTTAAGCTACAAAACAAGATGATTTAATTGTACAAAGACCTCTTATACGTCAAAAGATCAAAGCAAATTTTATTTCTCATGTCATGACCACTGTAACATATCCTTGTTGATCTGCTTTTATTGTGGGGTGGACCAAATGTAGGAATAGCCACTTACTCGAAACCTGAGAAAGTCAGAGACACATGATGGAGCATTTTAACCCTCATGTTGTGTCTGTTGTCTTCTGAGACCTGAAGGACCTTTTTAATATCTACAAAAAACATACTTTATAAGGTCGAATTGACCCCAAAGAGAAGCAACACTAATATATTGGATGCCATTTCTGAAAAGAGCATGTCGTCTTTGTGACATAGCAAATCATTGGGTTAAAGCCTCAATGATACCTATCAAACTGGATTATACTGGCTCAGAGGTAACACTAAACTAATTAGAATGGAAATTACAGTAATAAAGACTTGCTATAAATGGTCATTGTGCAATTTTAGAAGAAAGGGTTCTGCCAGGTGCTTTATAGATCAAACCTTTTTGGGATCCCATCATGGGATACTTTTATGAATTCATTTTTTATTTTGATTAAATTTTATGAATTAAACAGCTCGTAAACATACTTCATCACTATAAAAAAAAAGACTATTGAACATGAATGTATAGTGCAATCTAATAAGAAATTTCTTCTTAGACCCCTTCTTGGCATAAAGGATTCTTTAAAATTGAGTCAAGAACCCTATGGTTCTATTTAGATCCCCTTTGAACTTTTCTTTTCTCCAAGGACTCGCTTTCAAACTTCAAAAAAGATGCTAAAACCCCACTAAATTATCATAAAATCTCTTTAGAGTTCAACTAGATTTATTGGATTCATAAACAAATCATACAGAACTGGATCTGATTTTTTTGATTTTTTTTTTTTTTTTTTGGACATCACTATTTAACTTTCAACATGGAGAGAGGTGATCACATTTAAGTGCAAACAGTTAAGCTGTAGATGAAAGATGAGATTTGCCTGCGGTCAAATAAATGAAAAAAAAAAAAAAAAAGATCATTTAATTTTTCTCCCTTAAGTCCACTTATAAGTATTAATGAAGTATTTTCCACCCTCTTTATATGAATGACCCATTTTTGCAGCTTATTTTCAATAGATTGTCTTTTATGGTCAGGAAACCTTGTAAGTTTCACTGTTTTCAATGAACGCTGATAATTAATTTTAACCCTTCAACGCATACCTTGGGTCTTGAGTGAACCGGGATGTCATTCTATACTCTCCTCATTCATTTTTTTTTTTTTATTTCCACACCAATAATTGAATCTTTGAAGACTCAATAAGAGCAGTTCTCCTTTGTGGCTGATACACGATGATGAAGTGACTTTCCACTCATAGTTACCGCGGGCAGAAAACAAAAGAATAGGAAGTATCATCAGCAGAACTTGAAATGACTCAGTGTTTTACTGCAGAGCAAGTACTGAACGCAATCACATATTAGTGTCTCTGTCACTTGATGGTGGATCTGCCGATCAAAATATTGATTTTGAATATGTTGAAAATTATAGTATTGAGAAATGTTTGAGATTGTGAATATGAGCCAGATGCTGAATGTTCTGGGGAATGAGCTCTGATGAGGACAGTGATGAGGGTATAAAACATCTGCTCAAACTGAACCCTTCCAAGCTCCAAATGGTAACAAAATATTATTCATTATATTCTTGTGTAATTGTTGCTCTAATATCAGGAGAGTTTGAAATTATCGTAACAGGTAGAGATCCATCTGTGTTAGATATAGATCCTGGTCACTAAAGACCCAAACACACTTGGCATAAGACATGACACACACTTAAAAATATAGATACAAAATAGTCTTGTTTAAGCAAATGACCTTGAAGAAAAGAGTTTGTAAACATCCAGGATAAATGCTGCTTTTGTGACTCAGTAAAACAATCTACCAAACTGCCAGTCAGCACGGATGATGCGTGTTTCAAGATCCAGTGTGGGACAGCGTTGTGTTTTCCAAAGACTGTTGAGGTTCTGCCTCTGCTGTGTTCCCCTGAGAGAACAGGAAGTTCCCGCCTCATCTACAGACTGAGCCAGGAAGTGGAAAAGCCCTCTGGGCTTTGCAGGAAATGGGCAAAGCTGTTACTGTAGCAACACAGTTCTGCCTTATTAGCTCAGAAATAAATGAATCCTGAGAAAATCAGGCCGAATGCCCAAACCTTTCAATTCTGATCATCTTTTTTTTTTTACTTTTAGTCTATCTTTCCTTTCTTATAATGATTTATTTTCCTTGTTCTTGTTTTGGCTAAAAATGTAGTGTGTATACACTTATGTTTATGCGGATATGTTGTAGAGGCCGATATTCTGATGTAAATGAGGTTGCGTTATGCTCTGAGGAACAGCTGCATATTTAATAAAGTCTGTGTGACGTGTTTGTACTGCTGGGTGAACACTGATTCAGGCCTCTGTTGCTTATGTCCACACAAATCCTAAAGGATTTCTGAGTAAAAAAAAGAAAGAAAAAAGGGAGAAAGAGGATTTTGCCACTGGATGGCATCAGTCGGTTTGAGACGCCGGTTTCTTTTATGTATTTGGGTTTATTTCGGTAAGTGAATCCTTCTTATTGAGTTTGAGTTACAGATACTGCATTGATGTAGGCCCATTATTTGCCCAAACTTTGTAATAGCTTGTGCTAAATTTGACTGGATGGAAGTGCTCTTAACTTTCTTCTTGAGTAGTTAATGACTTTTTTGACTTTCATCATGTCGTCTTATTTTAGGGTCTTTTATTACAAGGCACCTGCATGTGTGTATACATGTGTAAGACTCCCCTGTGAGCGGCAAAATGGAAACAGAGGTGAAAAAATGGCAGTATTGAGTGTCAAAAGCTTCTGCAGTGGAAGCTGCTATTTTGAGGGTCCTGAGAGACATGTCCGAATCGCTGTGGAAAACCTCTTCACTTTACTAAGGGCAGGGTTAACATTCAGGGTTAACGCTCACAACCCAGACTCATCGGATAAACTTGATGATATTTTGTGGGTTATTGCATGTTTCGCGACACTTTTCAAAGTAGAATGTCCAGTGAGTGGCTCTGAAATAATGTTTAGTTTTATCCAAAACTGATACACTTCAATGTGGCAATGTTCATTTGGTTGTTGCACGTATCACGGCCGTTCAGAAATTAAATGTCTAGTGAGTTAAATGCCCAACCCTAAAGCCAGTGAATGAACAACAGCAAACATGGGATTTTAAAACGCAACTTTGCTAATTTATCTAGCTTATACATTTTTTTTTAGCCTTTTCCTGACTCGCATAACTTGTTTTTCAAGGGACTCGCACCAGAGTGTAGAAAAAAAAACTAACTTTCAATATGACTGCTGTAAGTAAGGAAAGTATTGTATGGTTAAAAGAACTAATTGGTCCAAGCTGGTCATTTTCTGGTCAACTAGCTACTATGTTCAAAAAACCTGATTGTTGCTGAACCAATATGGTTTACTTACCAGTTAACCAGCTAATGATCTGTTTGAACACGCTAATAAATACCAGCTAGAATCCAACTAGTGGTTTCCAACCCCTCAACTTAATTACCAGCATTGTCCGACTCCACATAGTAATTTTATGGTTGTGGTGTATTGCAAATTTTGTGAAAACTGCAAGAAAACGGATTGTTGAAAAATATTATTGTTTTTCGATGCTCAATTGTTTTTTTGACTTTGATTTTTGTGGTCACACACACACATAAAAAAAAAAAAAAAAGACACTAAAGCCCCAATTTTTGTGGACGCTAAAAAACCACAGACAGAAAAAAATGAAACATTCATACCACCAAACAAATCTGTACCAACACGCAAATCTTCTGAGCCTCTTTTGTAGGTTCATTCATGCAGCAAGAGCGAGTGCAGAGATGCATTGTAATTCTGCATTGCTTTCTCTCCTCACACATCCTTTTGTTTAGCTGTCTTTATGTCCGAGTAAGCATTTGGTCCAATCATTTGTGCATATGCAAAGCCAGCATCACTCTCATCTTCTCACATCTTCAAACCACAACTTCAAAGAGCCTGTCTCAAGCCCAGTGAAGCAGAATGCTGTTTCTCTCTCTCTCTCTCTCTCCCTCTGACCGGTTCTGACGGCTTCCCATAACTTTCCCATTCTGAACCTCCCATGCGCATTCTCGCCCTCTTTCTCACACACGTTCACTTTCTCCAGTCGTGATCAAAGTGCAGGTCAGGATGTAGTTCCTCTGGAGCCCTGATCAATAGCTGTTGCACATGAAGAAAGAAAAAAAATGGACTGGAGGAAAAGGAGAGAGAGTGGATGGACTTCTCTTTGTGTCCTGCTTAGTATGCATTGGCATGGGCTATGTGGGTCTCCTCTAAGATTTTAGAGTCTGTTTAAAATGTTGAAGACAAAGCCTGTTTGTACTGCACAGAATTGTGGATGTATGATATTGATGTATTGCTGTTTCAGAAGTAGGCCGATTTTACTGTTCAGATCTCAGTGGTTGTGTTAACTGAATATTTTCCAACATTGATTTTTTTTTAAGGCCACTGAGGGCGATCTATTGTGACTGTAATTCCTACCTCTGTCCAGGTGGTTGCAAGCATGCATTAATTAGCTATCTATAGTATTGTCTCGTCTTGATCTCAGGGCATGTCATCTTTTTTCAGCCTGTTGCTGTGTGTTGCATTCACACCATGTCGTAATTACCATAATTTTCCAAAATGTTACCGGTTTCACAGTATATGACGGTATCTTTTTTTTTTCCCCAAGCATGACTGGTTGTTAACCACACACTGTTGAGAGAGGAAATACTGCAGTAGATTGACTTAGAATGGCCTATTTTACTGTCACGAGTGAAGATTGTTGAAAATATCCACACTAGTATTAATACAGGCTGTTTACAAACCGGCGACAGCAGGAGGCGCTTTAGGTGCGTCATAAATAGTGGTTTCCTTGGTAACGGCTGTACACAAAGCAGCACAGTGCGCATAATCGCTGCTTTATCAGGAACGATAAAGAACGATTAAATGAAAATAACATCAGAACTTTTCTAAAGGCAGTGAGTTCCCTTCAAAGATACATTTATATAAAAATGCCCACGCCACGTTTTAACTTTGAAACGTGCAGCGCACATGTTTATTCAATTATGTCAAAGCCTTTTGGAAAATCTATATGTGGCAGGCAGTGTTGATATTGTGAACCAATGTATGGGAGACACTAATATAATTTGACAGCTATCGATTATACACTGCACAAAATTATAAACGCAACACTTTTGTTTTTGCCCCTGTTTGTTATGAGCTTAACTCAAAGATCTAAGACTTTTTCTTTGTACACAAACGGCACAAATTTAAATTTCATATTAAATATTGTTCACAAATCTGTCTAAATCTGTGTTAGTGAGCACTTCTCTTTTGTGGAGATAATCCATCCACCTCACAGATGAGGCATATCAAGATGCTGATTAGACAGTATGATTATTGCACAGGTGTGCCTTAGGCTGTCCACAATAAAAGGCCACTCTAAAATGTGCAGTTTTACTTTACCCCCCCCCCCCCCCCCGAAAAAAAAAAGAAAAAAACAGGTTGTTGATTGTGGCCTGTGGAATGTTGGTCCACTCCTCCAGCGACATACACGCGTATTGCAGTATATTAAAAATTCATATCATAACAAAAATAAGTGTTCCGTGACTCTGTGTTAAACTGGATAAGGCTGTTTTTTTTGTTCCAGTAGGTTTGAACCTGCTGGGGGTTGAGGGAAAGAAATATTACATTTGAGGTTGAAAAACTATTCTACCTATCTATCTACAAGAATATATTTTAGTTTATGCAGTTTGCTATAGATGTGGTTAGCTAGCTCTGACTACCAGTAATAGTACGCGCTCTGACCATCCAATCAAAGGAAGTGAAAATGTAGATGTTATTGTACGCCTGCTACTGTAGATGGCCCCGGTGCTGTCATATCGAAATCTGATTGGCTGATTGAATGGCAATGAAACTGTTGCTTTAACCAATCAGATAATCAGTCCAATTTATTTAAGCTACAGGCACGTGCACTATTGATTCTGAAGTCCTCAAGACAGATTTCTTTGGCCATGGCAACACATGATTGCTAAGATATAATTGGATAAATGCTCTAACATAAACGTACACTATTGGAAGAATCGTGAGAAACGCTATGAAATTAAGAGAATGGACTATTGGCAATACTCATTCATGGAATAAATAAAGCGATTATATATTAATAATCAAATTAAAAACATTTGATTATTATTATTTTTGATTCATATTTACTAAATAAAATATTTTAATGATAAAAATATTTAAAAATAAATAATACCACTGTTTTATAATATTTTATCAGACAAATTAATTTCATTTCAAAAAATGAAATTAATCTTTGGCTGCCCATCCCAAGATGGGATAATATTTTATAATATTTTATAATATTATATATATATATATATATATATATATATATATATATATATATATATATATATATATATATATATATATATATATATATATATATATATATATATATATATATATATATGTATATGTATATGTATGTATATATATATATATATATATATATATGTGTGTATATTTATTTATATATTTATTTATATATAAATAAATATATAATATTATATATATATATATATGATATTATAAAACAGCATATAATATCATATATATATATATATATATATATATATATATAAATAAATATATATATAAATAAATATATATAATATTATATATATGATATTGTATGCTGTTTTATTTTATCAGACAACCGAATGCCATTTTATAGCAATTTCTATTTTAACCCACATGTAAAATAAGGGGTACAAACTAGTAAAAAACATGAATACCCAGACTTGCAATGCCACTGCAATATTCACGCCTTATTAGTGTAGTGTAAAGAGCCTCTCTACTGTGTCTCTCCTGCTGTAAAGCTTTATTACTAAAATGTCAATGATACCTCCTGAATGACAGTTATTCATTATTCAGTTAGACTTTTTTAAACCTGCTGAGCTGAAAGTTGTGCTGTTTCATTTGAGTTCCCTCCCTGAGAGGAAGACGCAGCAGTCCCGCTGAGTCTCTGTTCAAGTACACTCTTAAGCATGCTGAGGCCTTGACAAACAAAACACGGTCCTGCACTTAATACATTACACTTGCTGTTTTATGGAAACCGTGGTTTGCCATTTGTGTTTTTTAGCTTTGTTTCAATAAACAGGAAGCTGTCGCGGCCCAATTATATGCTGCAGGACGTTACTGATGTACTTAAGTACTGTTGACTTCATGACTGAGCAAAATCCTCTTTTTGAAATGTCAAAAATTCTAATGTATCATGGAGGATTATTGTTACAAACTGCTCTGACTGCAGGTTGAAGTTTCAGCCCGTTCTCATCCCAAGGCGTCATATACTGACGCTTTTGCCATTTCGTCTACATCCAACGCACACGGCACCCATTAGCGTCAATATGAGATGCAGATATATATGGGCCAGAAGGCGCCTCCTAGTGGTGTAACCCTAACCCTACCCCAGACCTAAACCTACCCATAACCGAACAAATCTCTGTGCGTGTTATATTGACGCTAAAGGGTACCATGTGCGTTGGATTTAGACCAAATGTCAAAAGTGTCACTAATGACGCCCTGGGATGAGAACGCGTTGGATGTTCCAAACCATCTTTATACATGCAATCCAAATGACAAGCAAAAGATTAGGACCACAGGGCAAATAATCCAAATATCAACAAAGTCTAAAACACAGGAAGACAGGGTAATCCAGGCAGAAGATCAGAACCATAACACAGAAAAATGAGAGAGCGAGAGCACTAAGAAATGTAGTGTAACACTAACAAGACTTTGCAAAGATTGACTGAAAACAAGATTTATATATACCATTGTACTGTATGATTACCATATCCGTGTACCGTGGTATTTATACAGTCTTAGAAAAAAGGGTTCATTGGGGTTCTATATATGAAGCATAGTGTTCTTTAATCAACTCCAAAGAACCTTTTATGCTTAAAAAGGTTCTATAATGACAAGAAAAAGCCCTTTTGGCACAAAGATTCTTTATAGGCTATTATTAATTCATATATTACATTATTCTGCAACATTTTTTAGTTGTAATTAAATTATTGTTTATTAAACTGTTGTAGTAACTTAATATCACCATTTTAATCATGCTGATTTTTGGAGGAGAAAAATGGCACTCTTCGTGTGATATTGATTAACTACATAAAATTATATAAATATATACATTTTCAATATCTTGAATTTTGTGATCATTTAAATGCATTCATTACATTTTAGGGTCTTGATGTTGGTCAATAATATGAAATATTAAATCTGGAAAGGACAAAATATAGAACCTTCTAGGTGTTCCAAATACGTAGCGCCGCTGATAGAACCTTTTAAGGTTCTATATAGAACCTTTTCTTCTAAGAGTGTATGACCTTTTAGAGAATGCTTTGGTGTTACCCTGGTAGATGTCCAAAAAACATGGCATTTCTATGGCTTCTATTTCCATGTTTTTATAAACATAATAATATCATTGGACATATTGAAAATAAAAAAAGATATAGGCTTTAAATTAAAGCCTTTAATGGCTAAAATAAATGGAAAAGAGTACAAAAAATACAGTGTTATTTCAAATTTGTCTTTATTTATTTATTTATTTTTACTTCCAGAAATATTTTGAATTCGAACAACCCACTTTTTGCATTTAGTCTTTTTTCCCTAACAAATAATAATAATCAAGGCTCATATACTATTGAATTTATGGAATTAATACATTTATTTGGTTGCATTTAAACTAAACAAGATTAATTCAATTTTTAACAAAATCAAATCGATTTAACACAGTTAATGCAGTTACTTTTACGTTTTCACACTTTATAATGTGCCTATCCTAAAACCATAGAAAAGACCACATGCTGAAATACGGCATAACATAACAAATAAACAAATATAAATGATAAATACAGGTCTGCTTGCTTGAAAAATTGGTAATGTTTCCCTCATGGTTTCCATCTTAATTAAGGGAATGCATCGCTGACAATGGAGATGCCGTAGACATTCTCAAAACCACCCATACTGCTTCTGCCTAAAACTTCAGCCTGTCTCTGTCTTATCAAATTATGCCAAACAGACTGAGAGTTTTATGAATTAGAATGAGTCAATCTGGATCAGTGAAATATGCTTAGCACGCAGAGATGCCATGTTTGATAAGTGCTCTGACTCTCTGTTAGCTCTGAGGTGCTGTGTAATTGGGGGCGTCTCTGACTAAAACCCGTCCTCGGATCACAGGAGGCGCTCCGCGGTGGATTAAAACTCATAGCTATCCTGCTGTCTACCTGATTTTGGAGATAATTGATGTGAATTAGCGCTAAAGGGGCAGTAGGCTATTAATATTAGCAATAGATTTCTTGAGGGAAAAGCTGCAGTGACTTAAACCAGTTATGTCGCTGTCATATTGAATTTTAAATAGCTTATACAGTAGCTGAGAATGTATTAACCTTTTTATGTGGTCTACTTTTTTATTTTTTTTTTTTTCAAAGTGTCCATGTTACTATAGTAATAACAGTAATTCATGCATCATTACAAGCTAATTACCCTAAACCAAACCCTAATCCTAGTTATAAAATAAATACACATTGTTAATTAATATTATTCAGTTCTTAAATGTATAATTTCTCTGTGACAAGGGCTTCTTAATATACTGTAAGTGTAACCGAATATTTTTATGAAACCCATGTTGGAATCACAGCTTAGGGCTGTCCTTTTGTCTTTGAAATATTGCAACTTCGCCAAGTAATGCCAAATTTGTCCTGAAGAAAAGAATTTGGGTAGAACGCGGAATGGACATTCTCAAATATGCAAATTTGTTCTTTTCTTCTCTGCCTTAGATTGTGCTTGTCATTCAAAGACATGCACACATACACTGTTCTTTGTGGCAGTGGGTTTGGCTGGGATACTGAGCCAAAACAATAGCTTCAAGACATCTAAGAGTTTGGCCTATGAGTGCAGCTTCAAAGGGCTTTAAACAATACCAGACGATGAATAATGGTCTTATCTAGCGAAACGATCGATCATTTAAAAAAAAAAAAAAGTTTAAGTTTTATAAGCTCAAATGCTCACCTTGCTCAGTTCTGTGATGAGCGTTCGTGACTCTCCTGTTCAAACGCGTTCATCAAAATGAACAAATCTTTTTTCGAGTCATGACTCGAAGGGTCCTAGATAAAACCCTTATTCATCGCCTGGTGTCGTTTAAAGCCCTTTGAAACTCTCTGAAACTCTCATTTGGACCTTGAACCGTTTGGTTCCCAATGAAGTGCATTATATTGAGAAAATCCTGGAATGTTTTCATCAAAAACCTTTCTTTCGACCGAATTTCTTTTCGACCGAAGAAAGAAGTGGGCATCATGGATGACATGGGGGGTGAGTAAATTATCAGCAAAAGTTTAAAGGATACTAGTGTAAAAACAACATTTCTAAATTACTTTTTATTTTATAACAGATGTGTAAGTTACCCCTAAATAAGAGCTTTTCTGTTGTGATCTGATTACCAGTGTATTCTAAATTCTAGGAGCCCTCTTACATTTTACTGTGTGCTTTCAAAGGCTTCATTCTGAAGTCCTTTACATGACCTTTCACAAAGTGCTTTAAATCAGTTCTTAAAAATACTTATTTGCAATTTAAAATGTAAGGAAATGTGCTGAATTTCAAGTTATAATATTAAAAACTCTCTAACAGCCCGCGGTCTCAGGGTTCCTGTAAAGGGAAGGTGGGATTTTCCACTGCAGAACTGTCATCTTGCTTTGTGTTGATTGCTCTTTGTTCTCCAATGTAATGCTGGATGAGTTCCATTCTTAGGTGGCCCAATGGGGGCTCAGGCAGACAACAGGTCCAATCCAGTGCCATTGTCAGGCAGCTTAGCTGCCATTGTCTTTGCCATGGAGACTCTATGATGATCTCGTTCCCTTTTCAATAGGAGAGCGGTGGCAGTCCCCAGTGCTGGGACGAACATGTCTGTATTATGAATCTGGAGTGATATGGTGTGTATTTTGGTGTCTTGGACTTGTGTGCATGTGTGTGCAAGGATTGCACCTCTTTTCTATATTTATCTTCAAAGTGTGTCACCTCTCATGTGAGCTCTAGCCCAGAACCTGGAGGGACGGAAGAAGGGAGGGAGAATGAGAAATATAATGAAAAGGAGGAGGGTTTAGGGATGAACCATGCTCATTGTGTTAGTTGGTATCTGGGACACTGCTATGCCACGTCTCAGCCGACTATTGTCTGCTTTCATATTGTTCTGTGTATGTGTACATGTTCATGTGTGTATGTGTGTAAGTGTGGTGAGTAAAATGCTAATGAAACATTACACATGAACATGTTTTTGCCTGCTTTAAATTAGAGCTGCACTATTAATCGTTAAAAGATTGCAATCTTGATTCAAACACCCATGCAATTGTATTCCTAAATGAAAACTGTCTATTAAACCTTTGACAAAATCACACGGATCATTATTCTGTGTTGGCGCCAACTAAGGTCCGGTCCACATATCGCGTTTTTTGCGCACTCAAGGTCGTTATTTCAAATGTGGGCGCGCGTTTCAAAATGGAAGCGACGTGGTCGCGGTGTGATGCGCTCGTTTTTTCCAAGCGCATCCGCACCGCGTCGAGATAGAGAACAGCTCAACTTTTCAGAATGCCACAAGCAGACCATAAGTGTACAGTAGGTCATGTGACAAGAACCAACCAGAGCGCAACTGCCCTAGCGCTTTGGAAAAAGGAGAATGCGGCGCGCCCAGCGTTTCCTACGCATTTTTAGGTGCTATATGTGAATCCAGCCTAAGCGATCAGTTATCAGGTTTAGGTATGAAGCAGCTTCACAAACAGTCAAGTCAACCACACAGTATCATTATTTCTGTCTTAAAATAATTCAGATGATCAGTTTATAGTTCAGATATAATCAATGATGTCTACGGTAGCGATCAAAATAGAGAAAATCACCTTTTGAAAGTAACATTGCACTTATAATGATAAATAATGTAAATAAATAAATAAAGATGGTATCAGACGTATTGTATCGCGTGCTGTTTTCTGTGCTGGACACACCAAATCCAAACATCCACCACATCCAAAGCGCGCTCACGGAAAAAGTGATTTTAATGTTATTGTAAACCATTCAAGCGCGAGAAGACTCGCACACTGTTTTCTGTGCAGCACACACAACCAAAGCTCACTCACAGAAAAAGTGATTTTAAACCATTCAAGCGCGAGACGACAGGCATGTCATAACTATTGAATCCGTGCAGCTCTTAAAGTGACAGCAGCCTAATATTCCTGTTGCAGTCTCTATAACACAAATCAAACAACAAAAGACAGAAAATGATCTCGTTCTTGACTGAATAACTTTTGTAACTATATTTGAAATGTATATTTTGTTTATAAAGTGTGGTGCTATTTGATATTTGATTATAGTTTCGGTATCTGAATACCTAACAATCTTAAAACACTTTATTACAATCGTATCTTTGTGAATGATGGCTAATTTTTTATTTGTTATTAATTAATTACTTAATGTGTTTACCTATCTTTAATAATGCTTGAAATTTATATTAGTTAGTTGTGTTTCTATGGTATTTTTTAAACCACAGGAAACATTCCTCGTATTAGTGTTCATTAGCCTGTTGATTTTTGTTTATGATATTCAACTACAATTAAATGTTTTGCAAAAAGACTAAATGTGAATTATATCTTTTTCTTTTTTTTTTTTACCTGATTGGAATCAAAATTGGGAATCGGAATCAGTAAAATTAAAACAATACCCAACCCTTAATTGGCTGATTTATTGACCAAAACGTTGCTCATTAAAATATTTTTGTGACGATGCAAACTTTATGTGCAGGTATGTGGGATAACATTTTTGGGGTTTAAATTGCTACAAGAAAATGTAGACATCACAACAACATAATGCACAATATGAACATTGTAAATCAATTTTGAGATTGAAAAAGTGCAACTTTTAAATGATCAATATTGGCAGATATATAAAAAATACTATAATAATTATTTACTAATAATTATTTACTAACTAATAATAATTTTAGTTTGATGTCAATTTAATTATGAGGATGTAATTAGTCATTTTTCACCAGTTCAATTTATGTGAATTTGCACACCAGTTTCAACAGTCTAAAACAGGGGAATGGTGTGTTTGAGCTGTAGTGTGTCTGTGAGTATTTGTGTGTTTGGATGAGGATTAACTGGATCCTTTGTTTTAAACGTGCCGTTTGGCCCCTATCATTCATTCCCTGTAGTCTTTACTCCATTAAGCTCGGCTCCACACACGCATTAGTTATCTATCAGACAGAAAAAGAGAAAGGGAGAGGATAAGGGATACTCAAAGTCCAGCCTGCGGGCCAAATCCGGCCAGACACCACAATTGATTTGCGTTGCTGCATACAGAACGTGTTTGTACCAGTGAAGTTTGATTCATAAATGAATCTTGTAAATGAATGAATCGTTCTTATTCGCTAATAATACCTACTGTATTAGATGGTGAAATGATTGGTGTTGGTGTTGGATGGCTGCAGTTCTTAGTAGGAAAGAAACCAATGACTAGTGTAAAAATCTCCCAAATGGTCATATTCAAACAAACATCTGGACAATAAATGCATTTGAGCATCTGCTAGCCCTTGTGGTTTTCCAAGATGAAGCTATCCTCAATGGACAAATATTACAGAATTGTCCATGTCTATGACAGAGACAAGGATTCCAGTCATGTTCCAATCTTTTGTCATTGTCATAGAAACACAGGTTGTATTGTTCCATTGTCATTGTGATAAGAACACGCACGCTGGTCATTGTTTCCTGTTCTCAGGAGTGAAACCATCACCTGAATCGTCTTGGTCTATTCATGTGTGAAGTCCATTCTTGCCCAAACTGTTGTGTTCTTCTGTTGCACCTCAGAAGGTTGCAATAAGTGCTTGTTTTTGTGTATGCAGTCCTCTAAAAGTGTCTGAATTACAATTGAAGATTGATCAGTGGTATAAATTAAAAGCCCTAAATGTCCAACTAACCATTCTGTGCTATGGCATCTTTGTGCTTTTGTTAGTCTAAGTGGAGTGATTTCCTCTATATGCTCTTCAGCGTTAATGCGGGTTGAGTGTCTACAGTAGTAAGCCCTTCCATTGTTTCACAAATCACACTAACACAAACAATATTCATTATACTGTACAACCCATTCACATTTACACAAACACTCCCACTGCATCTTACTGTATGCGTGTGACACCTAATCCAAGCACAATGAGGATTCACTATCATACAGTATATCCATTCATTCATTTACGTTGTTGCTTTTGTCCAAAACAGATTTCAATCCATGCAAGGGAGGCCACTGTGAAATGTGTTGTTTATATATATATATATTTATATATATCTCTAAACTTGCCTAATCTCAAACTTTAACAATTTAGTATTATTACAATTCTTAAAAATTGGTCTGGTGCTTGATTATGATTTGCTACTTACTAGTTGGTTTTAGTGATGTTAAAGGGATAGGTCATCTAAAATTGTCAATTTACTCCATTTTTTAAAATCATTTCTTTACCGCAGACCACAAAACGAGATAGTTTGAGAAACGTTATGCAGTTTTAAATGGACAAAGAGGATACAAAACTATTTTCTCAAAATATTTTATGTTTAACAGAAGAAAAAGTCATTAGGGTTTTTTAGTTTTTGGGTGAACTGTGCCTTTAAAGGGAGGGTTATTTTCAATCTAGAGCACATCTGATTGGACAAAAATCAGTCAAGTGCGGGGTGAGTCATCAGTATTTTAGGTTGGTTTGACTATAAGAGAGTAACTGTACATTTTAAAATGTGTAAATCTACTTAAGTGTACTATATGTTTCCACGCTTGATTGTTTAACAAAACTCACATATTTTCTAGGGGTGTAACGGTTTACAAAATTCAATATTTGTATTTTAAAACTAACATCATAAATTATGACTTTTTTTTTGGAGCATGATGATATATTCACACCGGATCCTGCAGCGCGAATGAGGCAGGCAAAAAATCCTGCAGCGCGAATGAGGCAGAGAGCGCGGCACAGTAGATGCGAATGGCGCGAATTAAGCGCGAGTGATTTAGTTAGTACTATTTGTGCATTCACACATTTGACGCAAATTCGCGCCTGCCTCCCGAGTTGAAAAATCTGAACTTTGCTGTCAATTCAGATACAATTAAAATATAATCAACCTTTATTGCAACTGGCGTGCAAATTCGCGCCAAGTTAACCAATCAGGAGCCTAGCTGCTTGCTGCGGTCATGTGGTGAAGTATCTGGATGCTTTATTTCAATATATGAGACGTTCATTTTGTTTAAAATGCTATTTATTCCATATCTAGATTATATGATATATTTTTATAATGTAAGACAACCAACATACATGTGCAGAAGTTCGTGCCTGGACATAAGAGATAAAAAAATCACAGGACAGGTTAATTACTTTTGGAGGCTGGCTCTATGTGTCATCAAAACAAAACAAAAAAAATGACAGATTAGGTGGATGAGGGCGAGGGTGATGCGATGCGGGACAACACGTCATAAAACGGGGCGCGGGTCAGACAGAAGTACCGCTGACAGTGCCCGTCATCCTGGCGCAGCTCCTGGAGCAATGGTGAAACTCACCAAACTGGGTT
This sequence comes from Pimephales promelas, assembly GCF_988280905.1. Taxonomy (NCBI): domain Eukaryota; kingdom Metazoa; phylum Chordata; class Actinopteri; order Cypriniformes; family Leuciscidae; genus Pimephales; species Pimephales promelas. The sequence goes on from NC_142781.1 coordinate 15,028,359, forward strand.
CACCTCCGAAGGGTCCGGTGGACACAAATATACGGCGACGATGATCCCTATGCCGCTGTTCTGCTCTCCAGAGAAAATACAGAGCGGTGACTCTCTCGATGAATGCTCGATCAACATAAAAAAGATGGCCGCCAACGTAAATTTCGCTTCAAACTTTTGTTTTTACGCGCATCAGTTTCTCTCTTGACGCGCAAATTAACACAAAGTGGTCAAGCGTCAAACTAGACACGGTAGACGCAAATTTGACGCGCTATTCACTTCTGGTGTGAAGGCAAAGTTAGATTTGACCCATTTTCTGGGTTATCTTCTTGTAATGCACACCGAACCGAAAGCCGAACGGTTACACACCCCTAATAATTTACATTTACATATCCTCTCTACTTAGTCTGGTTGAACACATCATTTTCAATTAAGCCCCTCCTTCTGAAACATGAAATGTGCTGTGATTGGTTTGCTGGCCCAGTGTGTTGTGATCAGCAAATGTCACACCCCTTCAAAATCGCGAACTCTACTCAGATGTAAATATTAACCAAGGCTTCAATTTCCAACCGTTTCGAGCCCGATTCAGACCCTGACAATGTAAACGAACAAGAGAATCGTGCAGAAGGGATATCAAGCATGGAGTTTCAAAGCACAGATTGACATTTCACATTTCATTGGTATATTGTTTTTTTGTGTGTGTAATTTTGAACTTTGAGCTTTGTAACCTTGCAGATATTTTTTATGCTCAAACAGAAACATTTACAGACATAATACAGACTAACCAAAGTTAAAAAAGTGAAAAACAAGTATAATATGACATCTTTTTTTCCAGGGCACTTTTATAAAAGCTACTTAAATGCCCTAGTTGAACTAAGGCCTAATCCTGCCTTAATCTAAGCTTTTTTTTGTGTGAAACCAGACCATAATGTATAATCTACATCTTTTTAGAAGAATTATATAACCATTCCAAGACCCCTTTCTAGCCAAAATGGTTTCTTGATAAGAAGTGGCTATTTGCTAAAGCTAAGGAGCTGCAATAAGCATATGTATTTGTCTTGTTAAATCAAGCCATGAAAGTAGAGCAAAGACTGCATTCATTTGCCTCCTATAGACTATATAGACTGATGGAGAAATGCAAATGCATGACAGACAAATGGGTGGAGGGGGAGGTTTCAGCGGAAACGTGTGGGGAATAGATCTATAAAGGGAGAGAATTCAGAGAGAATTTTACATGTTAAATGAACTTATTATAGGATTATAATCAAGTAGATAAAGCCATTGAGACTGAAAGATGCTGCACAAATCCCATTCCACCAGCTCATTCTTTCCTTCAATGAGTCTTATTCATATACAAATATGTAAATGCATATTTATTCTCTAACAGTCACTGTACTGTATTTGCCTTTGTTCTTGGTGAGTTTTTAGTCCATTTTATTTAGTCCATGCCTTTGTTTCTTTCTCTCTGTTGTTTTGTGTTGGTATGCAGAGTCGGTCTCTGGTGTTGCTTCTCAGTTCAAACTCTCTCTCACTCTCTCTTTCTCTCTCTCTCTCTCTCTCTCTCTCTCTCTCTCTCTCTCTCTCTCTCTCTCTCTCTCTCTCTCTCTCTCTCTCTCTCTCTCTCTCTCTCTCTCTCTCTCTCTCTCTCTCTCTCTCTCTCTCTCTCTCACACCGTGAGATTAGGATCCGTGTGAAGCCTGCACAGAGGTGGAGCTCTGAGAGAGTAATTGGGATATACAGGGGATGGGGACAGATAATAGGAGTGGGTGGAATCTTTGGGAATGGGTGTGGCTATGTAAGCAGTGGGGGAAAAGTATTGAAACAGAAAATTATAAATATGGATTTTAACTTTAATTATTATTATTAGTCGGTTTTTTTTTTATTGATGGACAATGCCAACATCTTAGAGGGTGGCCAATGACTAATATAAAGCTTATATAGGCCTATATGATATCACACTATTTAATTTAAAGATAAATGACAGTGAATAATTTCTGCAATTAAATTGATAGCTATTTTACATAATAATTAGTTCGCAATTGCAAATTAATCATTTGAAAAATAATCAAATACAGAATTTTTTTTATTAAAATTTGTTTTAAAAAAATAAAATCTTTAAAATAAACAGTGGGTTCTCAGTACTGTCAAAATAAAAGTCATCCATAACTTATCAGCCAAACAGAAAAAAACGTAATGGCCATTGCAGATAATAAAATAAAGCTAAATATGATAACGGCTGATAACAATAGCAATAGTGATATTGATCGACCATTATTATTATTATTATTATTACAGTATGTATTTATGTATATTTAATGGGAACCAACATGAAAATTGATAAATACAGAATTTTCTCAATTCCGTTCGTTGTCACTAGTTGTGCTGAAATCACTTACAGCAGCAATAAGATACGAATCAAATTAATCCTGCATTGACTACATTTCATTGGACTTCCAGTTGAAGAGAGATGAATCTAAGAGGTATGAGGAGGTTTGTTTGAGTAAATGACGTGGTTCCGCTTGGATGGGTCTCGTCTCCGTACATGAATCTTTATTAAGCGCATGCAGCTCTGCACAATAGAGCCCCACATACCCTTATACACACATTCAACAAGCACCTCTCTTGTATACTGCGATGTGTATGCCTATCCCACAGATCATGTTGACCTTGTTGGGTATCTTGCCATGTGATGTAAGGCTTTGTCCAGGATATCTACACTGATATCTGCTCCTGATAACAATTACTACCTATATCAGCTGTAGGAGGACAACCAAGAAGGAAATAAACAGGAAATTACACAATGTTCCATCTTGTTTTCTTTTTCACTGCTGAGTGAATTATAACCCCGAAACGCCTGGAGAAGAGAATGACAGTGCTCATGTAAATGTCATATAAATGCATTACCAAAGCTCCAGGAGACGGGGCCAGTTAAAGTGCTCATGGTGTCGTGGTGTGTTGGAGCCGATCAGGGCAGGCATGGCCACTAATGCATTTCCTCTTTAATTGTGTTACGAACAGGCAGAATGAGTGGATGTATGCTCAACAGCTCACTATAAGCTATTAATGATCTTTTGCAAACTTACTTTTCTGGCAAACTTTGTGGCCTTTCTTTCTGTTCTTCCTCTTGACAAAATATTGTACTGGGTTACTGCTACTTTTCATAGATCATTCACACAAACGTTTACCAGGTAGGAATCTAAATGTGATTACACAATTGATTTCTATTGTTTTTATGTGGAGAGCGGGGCACAACCTAACGCATTTTGGTTTTGGCTCAATTAATTAAAAAATAATTAGCTTAGATTATTATTTTTTTTTACACAAGCAACATACACATCTCTGCTACAAATGACTACTTAAAGTCTTTTTCTAGGACCTACCATTTTCGTACAGTTGCACTGAAAGTGACAGAAGTGCAAATGTTACAACTTACCCCATATGCGGGGTTAATTGTAACAGACAGAGGGGTTAGTTGTAACACACATAATTCAGTACTATTTTATGTGTATAGTTTGTTGTTGTTTGTGCATCTGTATAGACAGATATCCACACATCCATCCCTCATCCAATTATACTTCTATTGTGGATCAATATCATGGATAGAGACATAGAAAAGGGCTGCACAGTTTTGCAATAAATAAAATTATAAAATATTGTAATTGCAATTAAATTAGATTTGGCAGCTGCATGTACAATTATTATTATTATTATTATTATTAATAATAACAACAGTAATAATACAAATGAGCTTAAAATAAAAATTTAAAGGGTTTATTACATTAAAAACAGGCCATATTTTTAATAAATAAACAAGTTATCATTCATTGTACACTAAATTTTAAACATGTTAAATTCCAACATTGTTTGTGAAAGTCCTACAAAGTTAAATGTATATTCAAACCTGAAAAGTTGTGTGGCTCCGTTTTCATTTGATTATCATTGTACACTTGGCGGCTTATTTGTAACACTGTGTTAGAACTAACCCCGCTGTGTATTACTGTACATATTTTAACCCTTGCTAACAGTCACTAGGAATTGCTGAGATGTTTCAAAACAGTGCTAAGTTTGAGCCAACAAGACAGTGATTAAGGCAATATAAAGTTAGATTTGGAAACGTATACACCCAACTCAGAAACCGAAAAAAAAAAAAAATCTATGATGAAAAAATTTACTTGCATGGTGTCAACACACTCTTTGTATCTTCACGAAATATAATCAAAACTTTCCGCAAATTAGCGGGAGATCGTATTCTGGCAGCAAGAGTAAAAAAGAGCGGAAAGACAACCTGCTTGATCCTGATTACTTCAAATATCTTTAGAGAATATGTTTTTTGTTGTACTGAAGCACGCTAAAATGCTAAACTCTCACATCTCACATTACCTTGCAGAAAGTCCGTGAGTAAGACCCATAGAAGTATTAAAGTTTTGATGTTCTATGAAATCCCTAATATAGACAAAGACATCCAGTTATGCAGATAGACGTTTTTGACTGATTAAAAGAAGATAATTAACATTTCATTGTGATGGTATGTGGTTTATCAAGCCATCTTCGCTATTTCATAAGGATAATGTGTATGTATGCTAATCGGCATAACCTTTATCACTGTGTAGAATATTATAAAATAAAACATTTCTGCCTCATTCTGTGATAAGAAGTCACATCTGTTCACAGAAGGAAGTTTTTTTCAAACACTCGACTGATGCTATAGCGCAATTTTGGAGTAAAGTATGCTGTTATTCTCATACATTGTATTTTGACGCAGTGCTAAGCTAAAAACTTTTTTTTTTTTAATTCGGACATACCAATTCTCGGATTTGGGATTCCAAAATAGGGTAACACTTTAGTTTAGGGTCCAATTCTAGTTGCTTAGTAACATGCATATTACTTGGATATTTGCTTTTTATTAGTACTTATAAAGCACATATTTATGCCTTATTCTGCATGACCATATTCTACATTCCTTAATCCAATTTAACAACTACCTTGCTATCTATTAATATGCTGTTATTAAGAGTTTACTGAGGCAAAAGTCATAGTTATCAATAGCTAGTAATAGAATTCGACCCTAAACTAAAGTGTGACTAGCACACATTACCCCAGTCAGTCACATAATCCTTGGATGCTCATGGAACATTTCTTAATATTAATATTAAAATTCAATAAAAATAATTACATTATTTCAGCATTAATTTCCTTTAAACCAAACCTTTAAATGGTATTTGATTAATTGTTAAAAAAAAAAATAAAAAAAAAAATACAAACTTATAAAAAAAAATATATATATTTTTAAATATTTTTTAGGAAACTCCTTGCAAATCACTGCCATAGACATGTTGTTTAATAATATAAGTCTATAGATGTCTTTATACAGTTTATCCCTAACGTGTCATAAGCACACAAACACTTTTGTTAGTCACACCTTACTCTGATCTCTTGTTCTTTCATCTTCCCTTCGTCCTCTTGTTTATTTGTTTCATCTTGTCTCCATCCTTCCTCTTTCCATCAAACTAATATCTTCTTTCTGTCCTCGGTTCCTTCCACTCCCCCCCTGGATATCCTCCAAGTCTTGCTCTCCTGCCAAAAACGCACAAGTGTTTGTGTTTGTGCCAGAGGGCGTAACGCAGTGTTGTTCATCATTCTCCAAGTTCTTTTTGTCCATCTTTCATCCAGAATCGCCACCTCTGTCCTCTTTCATCCACAAAGCCTCCATCTTGAGGTGGCTGTCCCACCGGTCATAGCAGGCCGAGCTCGCTGATCTGTACCTACAGTGACAGGACGATTCGTGGAAACAAAAAATCAATCATCTTAATTTCTGGATCCACTGAAGTGAACTCATGCAATCTAATGCGCTCAGACTCCGGCGCAGTTAAACACACCATCGGCCCTATTGATCATGCCACCTGCTGTGTATTTGTGTTGTGTGTGTGTGTGTGTGTAGTGCAGAGAGAAGACGTTCCATTCATGCACAACTATTCATCATATAATCTTTTTCATTCTTGCCTCCCTGTCCTGCCTTGATTTTTATTCCTCTCCCTCCCTCTCTGTAGTTTATATCTACAGCGATTCCAGGCTGCTTTATGACACTCAGCTGAACAATAGAGACAAGCCTTTCTCTCTTTGTCATTTGCACTCTTTTGATCCTGCTTCCTTTCTGCTGCTACGTAATTAAAACCAACAGCTTTCCATTGCTCTATGAGAGATACAAGAAAGATTATAAAGAAACGGTAATACTAAATGATTCAGAACATGTGTAACTCAAAGGGATAGTTCACACAAAAATGAAAATTATGTCCTCATTTATTTTACCTCGGTCTCTCCAAACTCAAATGACTTGCCTTGTTCTCTGTGGCTTGAAGTGGTGTTCTCAAGTCAAAATTTTACTTCAATTTCACCAAGCTGAATGCTCACTAAAATCCCCCCACAGTCATTGTGTTTTCAGGGCATTTCAAGTTTGTTTACTTTAGTCTTTGCATTAACACCATCATTTTGTTCATTTAGACTGATTCACAAGGGTGGAATGCACAAGATGCGGTATTTATCACACAATCCAATCATATCCAGTCATAGTGGGATGGAAGCATTGCCTCCTCTCACATGACTTTGCCCCTTTCATTCTCAATTACCCACCAACAAACCCACTGCATGTTTAAGGGGTTTGGACTAGGTATTGAGTTCGATACTTTTTAGGCACCGATCGATTTGCCTCGATACCTAAGGAATTAAAAAAACACTAGTTTAGACCAGTTACGCTCAGCGATGTGGCTGATGAAGCACTTGAGAGTTCACGAAATAAACTTAAGAGCAGAAAGTTGCTCCGATTTCGGCCGCAAAAAGAACTGGGGCCTCATGCATAAAACTTTGCGTAGATTTCATCCATAAAGTGTGCGTACGCACATAAGGCGGATTTTGCGTACGCACAAAAGTTTTCAGATTTATAAAACCGTTCGTACGCCAGAACCTGCGCAGAATTCACTTTATAAATCCCAGTCAGCGGGAGATTATGCGCACGTGCGTCTCCTCCCCGAAATAACCATATATGGAAATTACAACGCCTAGTTTTACTATGCATATCCTCATCTGCATATCATTTGCATATGATTATTCATCCACGTGATACCAAGTTTAACGGTACAAGACGTTAGGAAAATATTAAATGCGGATGTGCCGTCACATTATTACAAACATTTTTTTTTTAGTAGCCTATATCCTTGCCTTGTTTTTGAATGAATAAATCAAATAGTGTTAAATACATTTCAGCGAAAGTTTTTCTCAATCTTTTCCACTGGCCAAATAGTATTTTTAATTGATTTATATTTTAATGGATAATGGAAGAGATTTTAATGGAAGAGATAGACATGGTTGTGCATTATTTGCACGAAACAGTTTTCTCAGACAATCTCTAGTTAAAACATTAAAACACAGCATGCCAGAAGAAAAGTGTTCAAAAGCAATGCATCCACAACAAATAGGTATATTTATATTTATTGAATATATATATATATATATATATATATATATATATATATATATACTGTATATATATATATATATATATATATATTGTAACTTCTCAGTAATGATTTCATGTAGTTTAAGAGTTTAACTCCATTAATGAGAATGGCATATTTAATCTAAATGTTTATATCAGAAGTAAAACATAGTTTAAACCATTCTCTTATTTATTTAAACTGTTATTGTGAATATGGACTGTATTTATGATTTGGACTCATAATGAAGATTTACGGTTTTACTCCATCTGCCGTTAGATAGGCTATATGCGTCAGTTTCACCAAACGGCCCAACGCGCGTGCTGGCGGTCATTTAAGAAGGGATGGATGTTTGCTTCAAGTGATGATAGGTTTGTGAAATTATATTTGTATTATCTTTCTGTAGATGTATAATTTTCTGTCTAATAGTAAGCAAAAAGACATTTGACTCTAGCTCACCATCGGTGTCGCCAAAACCTATAATCTTCTAAAAGAGTGCGTACGCACGGTCAAGAGCATCCTTACGGTGCGCACTTATTTACGGCAAGTTTATTTTTTATAAATCCCGATGTGCGCGTGGAAAAATGCGTACGCATATTTCTATGCCCATTTTGTGCGTACGCAACGTTTATACATGAGGCCCCTGGAGCGTGTCACAAATGAACCGAAACTCAGCGTATATACACTCTAAAAAATGCTGGGTTGTTTTAACCCAATTTTGGGTCAAATATGGACAACCCCGAAATGTTGGGTTAAAAATGTAATGTAAAAATTTAAATAAACGGCTGTGTTAGTCCATATTTGACCCAAAGTTGGGTTAAAACAACCCAGCATTTTTTAGAGTGTAGGCTATTTGCCTCACAGACATGAGAAATCGTATACTGTTGAAAGTTTGAAATGTCTACTTTTAAAATTAAGCAATTCAAATCAAAAACAAATACTCTCTGATGACGTAATCCAAATAGAAGATGCATTTATCTCTATAGGCACGCACACGTTCACAGAGATGACGAGTCAGCAACGTCAACAGAAAATACTAGTTTATTAATAAAAAATTTAAATGTCTCCTTGCTATTCTTTCCAGACATTTAGAACAATTAGGCCACTTTTGCCTGTGGTTTGCGGCAAGCTTTGTGTGTGCACTAGAGCGCAAGGAATATAGTCCGCTTATAGGAAAAAAAAAAAAAAAGTTTAAAAAAAGTGAACAAAAGAAACTTTAAAAAAAAATTAAAACAAAGGTTTTTTTTAGGGTAATAAAAAATAACTCCTATTAAATCTTGTAATAAAAAGTAACTCATAAATATCGTTCAAGAACCGGTATCAAAATAAAGGTATCGGTATCAATTTTTTTTTTAGCGATACCCAGACTTCGTTAAAGCTCAAATAGCTCAAGGGAGGCAAGGGAGACACAGACTCCCACTGTAACTTTACTCAAGGCTGTCGCTTTTGGACAGTGTTAAGTGATTCATGCACATTTTGTAATATTTGCATTATTTTATGTTTGTAATATGGATTATTTTAAGGCAGCGCTGCCTTACGTTAGCCTGACAAGCCAGACCTACATCAAGATGTTAGGTCTGGGAACTCACAATTGGCATACCTCAATCCGAGGGGCATGATAAAAGGTTGTCTTTCAATATCTCTCTGCACGCCATAGGATAGCTCTAACCAACCAGAGCAACGAATGGCTGTGGCTGAGTGAATCCCATGCGTTTTCCCTCCAGCGGAGCAAGTTGATATATTAAACTTTTGCCGTATCCGGTCGTCAAAACTCCGAACACATCTTCCTTTTTTAAGAATGACTTAAGTGACGTTCTCTTAACTCCAAGTCATCCAGAGTCATGGCCAAAGCCGAATCGAAAGATTGTTTTCAAGTAGCAGGGAAATCACATATGGAAATCACGCGGAAACGTCACAACTCTGCCGTCATTGTGTTAAGCCCACCCACCAACTCTATACACGATGTGATTGGCCTGACCAGAGTTTGGTTTTTCCACTTCGAAAGCCAACGGAGAGTTGCTAAACCACACTGGCTGCATCTAGATTTCTAGGCTAGCCTTCCTTGGCTCCTCGGAGGAAACGTCCATGCTTGTTCTGTGGAACACAAAATAAGTAGTTTAATGTAATTGCCATTTTATAAGTTTGTAATTGCTAGAAGTAATTGCCATTTTATAAATGGAACAATAACAATTTAGAAAAAACACATTTAAAGGGGTCATGAACTGGCTTTTAAAATGTTATTATATTGTTGTCTGAGGTCAACTTAAGACGTTTGCTTGGTTTTTGCATTCAAAAACATCAAAATGAATAAGTAATAGGCTATTTTGTACCCAAGTTGTGAGCCTTCCTGAAAAACGGTCGGTTTTTATGGGCGTGTCGCACTGAAGACTTGGAAATAAACGCCCACTGCTCTGAGTGGATAACAGTTTTGCATATTATAATGAGTTTCACTCACCCGTCAGTGTATGTGGGGGAAAACGTCCAATGTTGTCAAATGGCGACCGGATTCGCCCATACATGTTCGACCCAGAGTCCGTGTGTTGCACAATTCCTGTCAGATCCAACATAGACGGCACAGCACCGTTCTTTACTCTTAATCGGTCTGCAAATCCAGTCTTGTTTACAAAACAATCCTCAGTGAAATGAAGCGAACAGACGACGATGTTTTACCCTCATCAGCTGGAACGTCATTAAAAATAAAGTTTATCCATGAAGTCCTATTGGAAACCAGAGGAAGCTTATGCAGCGACCGTCTTCTTTCACAACCAGGCACTGCAAAATATTCTGTATTGCTCCGTAGAACGATCCGGTTTCATTACGAGGTAGGCATGTAAGTTAGGCTACTTGGCTATGCGTGTAATGTGCGAATCGGTGGGCGGGGCTAAACCGGCCGTTTTGAAGTAGGTGTTGATCTTCTTCTGCGGGGGTGGTGTTTTAACCCCTTCGACGTCATAGTTTCCCACTTTTCAAAACGAGACGTTTTCAGAGGCTGGTGTACAGTAAATAAAAGCTTTTATTGGACTAACAAGGACGTTTTCAGTTCTGAAACTTACAGGATATTCTTATAATATGATAACCTCTTAGATGTCAAAAGCTCAAGGAAAATTTGATTTCTCAGTTCATCACCCCTTTAATAGACGTTTTCTATGTGAGTGTATTTTCTTAAGTGTTAAATGCCAGAATTTTTCTTTTTTTTCTTTTTTTATTATCTATTTTTAGTAAATACAGTTTCATCCAGATTTTTTTAATCTAAGTCTTTGGATTTATTTATTTTTTATTTTTTTTAAATAAAAGGCTAAATCAAATTCAAAGCAGACATTTTTAGAGTCAAACATACTGCAAAGTTGATTTTTGCCCAATAAGAATGTACTGGCTTATGGCCTTCGTATGGCGACAAGCTCTCTGCTGAGATTCCCATAGTTAAATCAAGCTGTTGTGTGCTCTGACACCTCTGATTTCAACCAGTAGGGAGTTCAGGGTCCGTCACGGGTTAGCAGGCAGGTGAAGTTCCTCTGAAGTGCCCAATCGATTTCTTTCCTCCCAGAAACCCTGGTGGCAAAAAAAAAAATCTATCCCACATAACATCAAATAGCTCTCTGACCGGGCATATGTCCTCTGGCGTATGTCCTCTGGCTTTCTCCCTGCTGCTGTTGGGAGCTGACAAAGGCCCCTCAAGTCATTTCCAGAGCTGGCGTTTGGCATGTCATCCCTGGGAGTGTGATTGTGGGTCCCGCGGACTGTGTGTGAGCTACTAAAAGCTCTTAATAACAACACTGGCCACTTCAACACTTCTTGGAAGACACAAGCGGAACCGTGACCTTTAGTCTAGTCAAATCACAGCACTGCAAAAAGCACTTTTACTCCGAGTACTTCCTTTAACAAATGTAAGCCAAACTCAGCTTCTCATCAGGGTTGAAGAAGCTACTTTGAAACTGTCGATTCCCAAGGTACAAAGTTCTAATAACTTTCTTATAACTCATACTTATTGTGAAGATACTCCTTTGAAAAAGTATTCAGCTACACTTTAAGCTAAATCTGTTTTTGGGGGTAGTAATTTGAAATGTTTATGTGGGATGGGTCGATGGATGGTTGGATAGATAGATAAACAGCTTTGTTTGATTATTGCCTCAGTTTTGCAAACAAAAAGGTCTATTTCTCAGTAGCTTAGCAATGCATGAAACAGCTCACACAGAAGTCACTTTCAAACCAAACAGCCTTCTGTTGGTCAACATACCGAATCCGCGTGACCAACTGAAATATTTAACACCCTCACGTGAAACTCCTGATTGAGCCCATTCCTATTGAATTGACTAGATTTATATGAGTAGAATGACATTCAGATGGACTATATCCGCCATTGTTACTGTTACGTGACCTACCAGCATCAGTTGTGTCGCACTGTCATTCATAAATCCTCTCCCTTGGCCTCATGGGATAGTAAAGTGTCCTTCGAATGCGCACTTCAAAATCTCACTGGAAGAAGTAAGTCAACCGGATACTTTTCACCCACTTGTTTGAACATACTACTCTTTTGGCGTACTGTTTTTCCTTAATATATAGTTGGGAAGTATTCGATATCGGACAGTTTTAAAAAGAGCTGAGGAACTACCTGAAAATGTAAAACTGTAGTAAAGTTAGGAGCATCTCTACTTTATTTTTGCTCAAGTCCAACCAAAATCCAACTGACTCAAGCCCAGCTCTGAATAATTGTTTAACCAAGCAAGTCTGTTCTTTCTGTATGGGTAATGACTTTTAAGCAGTAAATAATAGATGAGCCTCTGAAAATTCACCCAGGGTTATGTTTATTTATTAGCCTGTTTTCTCTCATTATATTCCATCTGACATTTGATCTGGCCACGGATGCACTTTCCACACGAGTCTAGACTGTGTCACCCTTCGAATTAACAAATATGAAGGGGTGCCGCGGCAAGTAAAGCTCTGTAATATGAATAAAAATGGTATTTAAATAAGAATCCAGTTGATCTCCTGTCAGACCCGGCCGTCTCTCCTCCCATTCATTATACAGCTTTGTCACCAGCGTCTCTCTTTCACTCCTCCTCTCCACCTTTTTCCTTTTCATCCTGCCATCCTCCAGAAAGGACCCTTTGTAGTGACAAAAAGCATGTGTGTTTGTCTATGACAGGTGTGTTAATGTGCCTCTGTTTAGCACATTGGGTGCTAATGGGAGTCTTCGCTGTGAAAGAGAGTGAGCATGACAGGGTAACCGCAGAACTGAAAAAAAAATCATGCGTCCAAGCTCAAGAGGTGAGACTGACACTTCACAACACTTTCTCCTTCATGGAGGCTTTTTTATAAGGGTCCACTACCTAAACGATCTGGGGACCTACAGTGGAGGTTACTACATTGTGCACTACCTACTAATTCTCATGTTTCTAAATTTAATTTGAATGTACTGCCATTTTGTTTTTTCTGTTCTGAACTAGAATCTGTGTTTCATGTTTTTACTGAGTGTTCTAGATTGGCTCCATTATTTATGCTGCTCGAAAGACTTTTTGGGAATTTAGGCTTTGTTTTCAACAAGACACTATTTATATATGGCTGCAAGTATTCAAGAGCGCACCGACAGCAGTGTACTGTAGCAAATTTTATAACTGGACAAGCCAAGTTAGCCATCTGGAAGTCTTGCAGACTGGCAGCTGAAGGGCGAAATGTAGATGTTGTTCTGCTGTTTATTGCTTTGGTGGAATCCAGGATAAAAGTGGAACATAGTTTTTTTCAAATGACAAATAACTTGCTTGAGTTTGAGTTTAAATGGGGTATAAATGGAGCTTTACTGTCATTTTCTGAGGAAGGAGGAATAATGTTTAATTGGTGATGTATGATGGTTATGTTGAGCGATTTTTTTTTTTTTTTTTTTTTTTTTTTTTTTTTTTTTTGCAATATAATGTGTGAAATATAATGAAGTGTTCGGTTTTAAGATGTTTTAATAAAGTGTGTTAAAGTCAAGTCTCTCTCTCTCTCTTTCTCTCTCTCTCTCTCTCTCTCTCTCTCTCTCTCTCTCTCTCTCTCTCACACACCGTGAGATTAGGATCCGTGTGAAGCCTGCACAGAGGTGGAGCTCTGAGAGAGTAATTGGGATATACAGGGGATGGGGACAGATAATAGGAGTGGGTGGAATCTTTGGGAATGGGTGTGGCTATGTAAGCAGTGGGGGAAAAGTATTGAAACAGAACATTATAAATATGGATTTTAACTTTAATTATTATTATTAGTCATTTTTTTTATTGATGGACAATGCCAACATCTTAGAGGGTGGCCAATGACTAATATAAAGCTTGTATAGGCCTGTATGATATCACACTATTTAATTTAAAGATAAATGACAGTGAATAATTTCTGCAATTAAATTGATAGCTATTTTACATAATAATAAGTTAGCAATTGCAAATTAATTTGAAAAATAATCAAATACAGATTTTTTGTTTTAATTTGTTTAAAAAAAATTAGACACTACCGGCCTGTCCCTCACGGGCTCAAATGCGTAATCCATGCCGTTAAAAGCGCTCATTTTCGTCTGTGTATACAGGACCTACAGCTGTTGTCTATGGCGCTCCGCGGGTCCTACCATGCCAGTGACGTCATCGGAACTGCCAGCGCTAACAAGCGCAATTTTGCGTTGCTTAAAAAAGCTATATTAATATATATTTTTAAAAAATGTTTAGTGTAATTTACTTTTAATTGTCATAAACAACACGTTTTCAACGTCGATATTTTTCAGTTCAGTTCATCTTTAATGTCTTTTGATGCTTTTGTGCTTAAAGGCCTTAAAGGCCTAAACTGCTTGAACCCCGCTAAATGCTGCTTGCAGCTTTAATTATTATTAGGGCCCAAGCCCTGAAAGGGCGAAGGCCCTATTGTTTTCCTAACGATTATTATTAGGGCCCAAGCCCTGAAAGGGCGAAGGCCCTATTGTTTTCCTTAGGATTATTATTATTATTATTATTATTTATACGACTATTCGGGCACTTTTGGGGCCCTTAACATGCTCAAAAACTCTTGAAACTTTGCACACGGGTCAGAACCCGCGGCCATCAGGGCCGGGCTGAAGATGGTACCCGGGCGTGGCAGGGGGGCTAGACAGCGCCCCCTGGAACGGGGTCCGAAAACTTGGTCCATAACTCAAACACGCTTGTATGTAATAATATGAAACTCGGTACACATGTTGATCTCATCGTTCATATATACCTCATACTATTACTTTTTACCCCAGCCCAACAGGAAGTCGGTTATTTAGGGTTGTTCATAAAACACTCGCAATGGAATTTGAAGTACTCCTCCTAGAGAATTCAAACACACGGCACGAAACTCGGTCAGCATGAAGTCAAGGCATTGAGGATGAAAGTTTGCGAGGGGATTTTTGATATCTCGAACGGTTTGGCCGTGGCGAGGAAACGAAATCATGGCGAGAAACGTGAAACAGGAAGTGTGTTATAACTTCAGCATACATTAACTGATCTTGATGAAACTTCAGCAGTGTGTTCGCTGTAAGAGGACGATCACATGGATGTGACTATTGTGAGTCAAAGTTATAGCGCCACCAACTGGCAGCAGGAAGTGTGTCACTTTCAAAATGCTTTGATATCACCCTTTTATTTTTACCCGATTTGCTTCAAACTTCATCTGTATAATGTAAACATACGGCAGATGTAGACCTGTGAATGGATTCTTGATATCTTTGAAACTGTTGCCGTGGTGACGCATCAAACTTTACCATTCTTTTAGGATGCTTTTAGGATGCTTTTGAGACCCTTAGCATGCTTGAAATTGCATGAAACTCAACAGACACATCACATTTATTAGCCAGTGGACACGTGCAAAGTTTCAGAAACGGGCGTGGTGAGGGCTCAGTAGCGCCACCTTTTGACAAAAGTGGGGTTGTTAGTTTTATCTACAGTTACAAAAATCGGTATGTATATTGTACTCCTCGAGCCGGACAACTTTCTAATTGACACTCATTAGCTAGGACCCACAGAAAGTCAGATATGTTTGTTTGAATGTAGAGAAAATCTCAGAATTTTGCCAGTGTCTCAGTGTCCCTCTGTGTGAGTGAGAGGAGGGGCGCCTGTCAGGTTAATTTTAACCCTTTATTTGCTGTGTGCGACTTCTCTGGCATTTTCGGGGGCCTTAACATCCTCGAAAACAATTGAAAATTTGCACACGGGTCAGAACCCATGGCCATCAGGGCCGGGCTGAAGCTGGTAACCGGGCGTGGCAGGGCGGCTCGACAGCGCCCCCTGGACTGGGATTCGAACATTTGTCCATAAATCAAACACACTTGCATGAATTAATATGAAACTCGGTACAATTATAGATCACATCAGGCCAAACAACTTTCGTGCTCTAAGTTTTATGACAGTTCAAATGGAAGTTATTTATGAATTATGAATTATGGGTTGTTTGAATAATTGTCCTAGGAGAAATACATCAAATCACAATGCATGTGTTTACCAATCACAACCAAACTCGGTGTGCATGAAGTCAAGACATTGAGGATGCTCAATTCCGGACGGATTTTTGATATCTCGAACAGTCTGGCCGTGGCGAGGAAATGAATTTTATGACTAAAAAAGGACACATAAAGTGTGCTATAACTTTGCTCAATTTACCTACAGTTACAAAACTTACCACGTATATTGTTCTCGTCAAGCCGATCAACTTTCCAATTTAAAGTCATTCGCTCTGAGCAACAGAAAGTCAGATATTGTAGTTTGAATGGATTTATTTCCCCTGCGATTCTCTCTCTCTCTCTCTCTCTCTCTCTCTCTCTGTGTGTGTGTGTGTGTGTGTGGGGAGGGGAGGGCTGTTGTCTGTGTTTATGTGTGTGTGTGTGGCTGGCTGTGATTTTTCCTACAAGTCCTTGTCTCTAAGTCCTTGTCTTTTTGCATAACAATTTTGCATAACAATATTTTTAAATGACAAAATAGGCATATAACCCCCATCTTTTAAATGTATAGATTGCTTTAAATAAAAGTAAGATTGTATTTGTAATTGAAGTTGAATGAATTTAAAATTCATGTGCTATATTTCAATATATTTGTTTTCCTTAAGATTTTAAAACACTAACTTCATTCTTATCTGAATTACAAATATTTGTTTCTGTATAAAATAATACTCTGACTAAAAACACATTTGATGTTTTTTTTTGGTATTTTTATTTACATGTATTTATGTGTGTGTGTGTGTGTGTGTGTATAAAGTGCAGGGTTTTTTTTAGATAAAGTAGAATTTCTATAACTATGTGTTGAACTAATAAATCACTCTTGTGTGTGTTAAACACAATCTACTTAATACAGACAACTTCATTATAAAGATAAATAACAAATCCAAAAAATATATGATTATAATCTATGACAAAAAAAGCCATTACAAACTATATTATTGGAAAATACACATTGCTCTTTGTATTGTTGTAAAATATTCATGAAAAACAAGATAACAAAAATAAAAAAGATAAATTATTTTAGATATAGCCATGTTTTAAATGTATAGCAGAGATGTTAATTGAGGCAGCAACATACAAACTTTCTAGAACAACATGGACCTGGATAGCTGGTTTTTATGGAGGACAGTGAAGAGGAAGAGGGTGCAAATCAAACAGCTCATTCTCAGACTACACAGCAAACAGCTTAAGTTTTTAGTGCTTTGTTTGAGGTTTTTAGTGCTCTGTCCTATCTATTATCAACATATAATAGATGGAACAGAACAAGAAAGGCAATTAATAATCTGTCATTGCGTCACTGCATTATGATATAAAAGGCTCAGTACAGTGTGGCACAAAACGCTTATGCGCATCCCCAGTGGAGAATGATGCGCTTAAAGCCACATGGAGTTACAGCGCACAGCGCATCGAGTCCGTATTGATGCAAGCTCTACAATACACTTCTTTTTGATAGTCAAAGCGGGGGTTACGTTTTTACACGTCGTACAGAATAACCCTAAAGGCACCAAGGTGGCGGTGCCACCGGCTTTATATTAAATATAAATATAGCTGTGAGCAGCGATAAAGGGCCAAAGCCGGCGGTACCACCATCCCGGTGCCTTTGGGTAACTAAAGGCATCGGGGTTGCGGTGCCACCGGCTTGGGCCCGCAATCGCTGCTCGCAGCTATATTTATTATTATTATTTATACGACTATTTGGGCACTTTTGGGGCCCTTAACATGCTCAAAAACTCTTGAAACTTTGCACACGGGTCAGAATCCGCGGCCATCAGGGCCGGGCTGAAGATGGTACCCGGGCGTGGCAGGGGGGCTAGACAGTGCCCCCTGGAACGGGGTCCGAAAACTTGGTCCATAAATCAAACACGCTTGCATGTAATAATATGACACTCGGTGCACATATAGATCTCATCGTTCATATATACCTCAAACTATTACTTTTTACCCCAGCCCAACAGGAAGTCGGTTATTTAGGGTTGTTCATAAAACACTCGCAATGGAATTTGAAGTACTCCTCCTAGAGAATTCAAACACACGGCACGAAACTCGGTCAGCATGAAGTCAAGACATTGAGGATAAAAGTTTGTGAGGGGATTTTTGATATCTCAAACGGTTTGGCCGTGGCGAGGAAACGAAATTATGGCGAGAAACGTGAAACAGGAAGTGTGTTATAACTTCAGCATACATTAACATATCTTGATGAAACTTCATCAGTGTGTTCGCTGTAAGAGGACGATCACATGGATGTGACTATTTCGAGTCAAAGTTATAGCGCCACCAACTGGCAGCAGGAAGTGTGTCACTTTCAAAATGCTTTGAAATCACCCTCTTATTTTTACCCGATTTGCTTCAAACTTCATCTGTATAATGTAAATACATGGCAGATGAAGACCTGTGAATGGATTCTTGATATCTTTGATACTGTTGCCGTGGCAACGCATCAAACTTTAAAATTCTTTTTTTTGATGATTTTGAGACTCTTAATGGCTTTTGAGGCCCTTAACGGGTTTGAAAACTCTTGAAACTTTGCACACAGGTCATATCCCACAGCCATCAGGCCCGGGCTGAAGATGGTACCTAGGCGTGGCAGGGGGGCTAGACAGCGCCCCCTGGAACGGGGTCCGAAAACTTGGTCCATAAATCAAACACGCTTGCATGTAATAATATGAATGAAAAACTTCATCTGTATAATGTAAACAGATGAAAAACTTCATCTGTATAATGATGAAAAACAGATGAAAAACTTCATCTGTATAATGTAAACATACGGTAGATGTAGACCTGTGAATGGATTCTTGATATCTTTTAAACTGTTGCCGTGGCAAAGCTTCAAACTTTGAAATTATTTTAGGATGCTTTTGAGACTCTTAGCATGCTTGAAATTGCATGAAACTCAACAGACACATCACATTTATTAGCCAGTAGACATGTGCAAAGTTTCAGAAACGGGCATGGTGCAGGGACTAAATAGCGCCACCTTTTGACAAAAGTGGGGTTGTTATTTTTATCTACAGTTACAAAAATCGTTATATACATTGTACTCCTCAAGCCAGACAACTTTCTAATTCATAGTCATTAGCTCAGACCAAGAGGAAGTCAGATATTTTGGTTTGAATATGGTGAGACTCTCTCTGAGCCTACGACCGTGTATGGCAGGCCCTTTTAACATTTAAAAGCTAAGTTTGCCTATCCGGAAATTAACATTGTAGATATCAACAATGTCTTTCTGTCTAGTCGTAATTACATTTTGGATAGTTTGTATTATCATTTAAGATATCTGTAACATAATTGTGACTAGTCAAAATGACAGACAATGGCAAGCCGTTTTAATATTTAATCATGAAAGGGCCAAAGCCTTCGGCACCGCCACCCCGGTGCCTTTAGGTAACTAAAGGAGCCGGGGTTGCGGTGCCACCGGCTTGGGCCCGCCATCGCTGCTCGCAGCTATATTTATTATTATTACAGTATGTATGTATATTTAATGGGAACCAACATGAAAATTGATAAATACAGAATTTTCTCAATTCCGTTCGGTGTCACTAGTTGTGCTGAAATCACTTACAGCAGCAATAAGATAAGAATGAAATTAATCCTGCATTGACTACATTTCATTGGACTTCCAGTTGAAGAGAGATGAATCTAAGAGGTATGAGGAGGTTTGTTTGAGTAAATGACGTGGTTCCGCTTGGATGGGTCTCGTCTCCGTACATGAATCTTTATTAAGCGCATGCAGCTCTGCACAACAGAGCCCCACAGACCCTTATACACGCATTCAACAAGCACCTCTCTTATACTGCGATGTGTATGCCTATCCCACAGATCATGTTGACCTTGTTGGGTATCTTGCCATGTGATGTAAGGCTTTGTCCAGGATATCTACACTGATATCTGCTCCTGATAACAATTACTACCTATATCTGCTGTAGGAGGACAACCAGGAAGGAAATAAACAGGAAATTACACAATGTTCCATCTTGTTTTCTTTTTCACTGCTGAGTGAATTATAACCCCGAAACGCCTGGAGAAGAGAATGACAGTGTTCATGTAAATGTCATATAAACGCATTACCAAAGCTCCAGGAGACGGGGCCAGTTAAAGTGCTCATGGTGCCGTGGTGTGTTGGAGCCGATCAGGGCAGGCATGGCCACTAATGCATTTCCTCTTTAATTGTGTTACGAACAGGCAGAATGAGTGGATGTATGCTCAACAGCTCACTATAAGCTATTAATGATCTTTTTCAAACTTACTTTTCTGGCCAACTTTGTGGCCTTTATTTCTGTTCTTCCTCTTGACAAAATATCGTACTGGGTTACTGCTACTTTTCATAGATCATTCACACAAACGTTTACCAGGTAGGAATCTAAATGTGATTACACAATTGATTTCTATTGTTTTTATGTGGAGAGCGGGGCACAACCTAACGCATTTTGGTTTTGGCTCAATTAATTAAAAAATAATTAGCTTAGATTATTATTTTTTTACACAAGCAACATACACATCTCTGCTACAAATGACTACTTAAAGTCTTTTTCTAGGACCTACCATTTTCGTACAGTTGCACTGAAAGTGACAGAAGTGCAAATGTTACAACTTACCCCATATGCGGGGTTAATTGTAACAGACATAATTCAGTACTATTTTATGTGTATAGTTTGTTGTTGTTTGTGCATCTGTATAGACAGATATCCACACATCCATCCCTGATCCAATTATACTTCTATTGTGGATCAATATCATGGATAGAGACATAGAAAAGGGCTGCACAGTTTTGCAATAAATAAAATTATAAAATATTGTAATTGCAATTAAATTAGATTTGGCAGCTGCATGTACAATTATTATTATTATTATTATTATTATTATTAATAATAACAACAGTAATAATACAAATGAGCTTAAAATAAAAATTTAAAGGGTTTATTACATTAAAAACAGGCCATATTTTTAATAAATAAACAAGTTATCATTCATTGTACACTAAATTTTAAACTTGTTAAATTCCAACATTGTTTGTGAAAGTCCTACAAAGTTAAATGTATATTCAAACCTGAAAAGTTGTGTGGCTCCGTTTTCATTTGATTATCATTGTACACTTGGCGGCATATTTGTAACACTGTGTTAGAACTAACCCCGCTGTGTATTACTGTACATATTTTAACCCTTGCTAACAGTCACTAGGAATTGCTGAGATGTTTCAAAACAGTGCTAAGTTTGAGCCAACAAGACAGTGATTAAGGCAATGTAAAGTTAGATTTGGAAACGTATACACCCAACTCAGAAACCGAAAAAAAAAAATCTATGATGAAAAAATTTACTTGCATGGTGTCAACACACTCTTTGTATCTTCACGAAATATAATCAAATTAGCGGGAGATCGTATTCTGGCAGCAAGAGTAAAAAAGAGCGGAAAGACAACCTGCTTGATCCTGATTACTTCAAATATCTTTAGAGAATATGTTTTTTGTTGTACTGAAGCACGCTAAAATGCTAAACTCTCACATCTCACATTACCTTGCAGAAAGTCCGTGAGTAAGACCCATAGAAGTATTAAAGTTTTGATGTTCTATGAAATCCCTAATATAGACAAAGACATCCAGTTATGCAGATAGATGTTTTTGACTGATTAAAAGAAGATAATTAACATTTCATTGTGATGGTATGTGGTTTATCAAGCCATCTTCGCTATTTCATAAGGATAATGTGTATGTATGCTAATCGGCATAGCCTTTATCACTGTGTAGAATATTATAAAATAAAACATTTCTGCCTCATTCTGTGATAAGAAGTCACATCTGTTCACAGAAGGAAGTTATTTCAAACACTCGACTGATGCTATAGCGCAATTTTGGAGTAAAGTATGCTGTTATTCTCATACATTGTATTTTGACGCAGTGCTAAGCTAAAAACTTTTTTTTTTTTTTTTTAATTCGGACATACCAATTCTCGGATTTGGGATTCCAAAATAGGGTAACACTTTAGTTTAGGGTCTAATTCTAGTTGCTTAGTAACATGCATATTACTTGGATATTTGCTTTTTATTAGTACTTATAAAGCACATATTTATGCCTTATTCTGCATGACCATATTCTACATTCCTTAATCCAATTTAACAACTACCTTGCTATCTATTAATATGCTGTAATTAAGAGTTTACTGAGGCAAAAGTCATAGTTATCAATAGCTAGTAATAGAATTCGACCCTAAACTAAAGTGTGACTAGCAGACATTACCCCAGTCAGTCACATAATCCTTCGATGCTCATGGAACATTTCTTAATATTAATATTAAAATTCAATAAAAATAATTACATTATTTCAGCATTAATTTCCTTTAAACCAAACCTTTAAATGGTATTTGATTAATTGTAAAAAACTTATAAAAAAATTATTTTGTTTTTAAATATTTTTTTTTAGGAAACTCCTTGCAGATCACTGCCATAGACATGTTGTTTTATAATATAAGTCTATAGATGTCTTTATACAGTTTATCCCTAACGTGTCATAAGCACACAAACACTTTTGTTAGTCACACCTTACTCTGATCTATTGTTCTTTCATCTTCCCTTCGTCCTCTTGTTTATTTGTTTCATCTTGTCTCCATCCTTCCTCTTTCCATCAAACTAATATCTTCTTTCTGTCCTCGGTTCCTTCCACTCCCCCCCCCCCCCCCCCTGGATATCCTCCAAGTCTTGCTCTCCTGCCAAAAACGCACAAGTGTTTGTGTTTGTGCCAGAGGGCGTAACGCAGTGTTGTTCATCATTCTCCAAGTTCTTTTTGTCCATCTTTCATCCAGAATCGCCACCTCTGTCCTCTTTCATCCACAAAGCCTCCATCTTGAGGTGGCTGTCCCACCGGTCATAGCAGGCCGAGCTCGCTGATCTGTACCTACAGTGACAGGACGATTCGTGGAAACAAAAAATCAATCATCTTAATTTCTGGATCCACTGAAGTGAACTCATGCAATCTAATGCGCACAGACTCCGGCGCAGTTAAACACACCATCGGCCCTATTGATCATGCCACCTGCTGTGTATTTGTGTTGTGTGTGTGTGTGTGTGTGTAGTGCAGAGAGAAGACGTTCCATTCATGCACAACTATTCATCATATAATCTTTTTCATTCTTGCCTCCCTGTCCTGCCTTGATTTTTATTCCTCTCCCTCCCTCTCTGTAGTTTATATCTACAGCGATTCCAGGCTGCTTTATGACACTCAGCTGAACAATAGAGACAAGCCTTTCTCTCTTTGTCATTTGCACTCTTTTGATCCTGCTTCCTTTCTGCTGCTACGTAATTAAAACCAACAGCTTTCCATTGCTCTATGAGAGATACAAGAAAGATTATAAAGAAACGGTAATACTAAATGATTCAGAACATGTGTAACTCAAAGGGATAGTTCACACAAAAATGAAAATTATGTCCTCATTTATTTTACCTCGGTCTCTCCAAACTCAAATGACTTGCCTTGTTCTCTGTGGCTTGAAGTGGTGTTCTCAAGTCAAAATTTTACTTCAATTTCACCAAGCTGAATGCTCACTAAAATCCCCCCACAGTCATTGTGTTTTCAGGGCATTTCAAATTTGTTTACTTTAGTCTTTGCATTAACACCATCATTTTGTTCATTTAGACTGATTCACAAGGGTGGAATGCACAAGATGCGGTATTTATCACACAATCCAATCATATCCAGTCATAGTGGGATGGAAGCATTGCCTCCTCTCACATGACTTTGCCCCTTTCATTCTCAATTACCCACCAACAAACCCACTGCATGTTTAACGGGTTTGGACTAGGTATTGAGTTCGATACTTTTTAGGCACCGATCGATTTGCCTCGATACCCAAGGAATTAAAAAACACTAGTTTAGACCAGTTACGCTCAGCGATGTGGCTGATGAAGCACTTGAGAGTTCACGAAATAAACTTAAGAGCAGAAAGTTGCTCCGATTTCGGCCGCAAAAAGAACTGGAGCGTGTCACAAATGAACCGAAACTCAGCGTATAGGCTATTTGCCTCACAGACATGAGAAATCGTATACTGTTGAAAGTTTGAAATGTCTACTTTTAAAATTAAGCAATTCAAATCAAAAACAAATACTCTCTGATGACGTAATCCAAATAGAAGATGCATTTATCTCTATAGGCACGCACACGTTCACAGAGATGACGAGTCAGCAACGTCAACAGAAAATACTAGTTTATTAATAAAAAATTTAAATGTCTCCTTGCTATTCTTTCCAGACATTTAGAACAATTAGGCCACTTTTTCCTGTGGTTTGCGGCAAGCTTTGTGTGTGCACTAGAGCGCAAGGAATATAGTCCGCTTATAGGAAAAAAAAAAAAAAAAGTTTAAAAAAAGTGAACAAAAGAAACTTAAAAAAATTAAAACAAAGGTTTTTTTTTAGGGTAATAAAAAATAACTCCTATTAAATCTTGTAATAAAAAGTAACTCGTAAATATCGTTCAAGAACCGGTATCAAAATAAAGGTATCGGTATCATTTTTTTTTAGCGATACCCAGACTTCGTTAAAGCTCAAATAGCTCAAGGGAGGCAAGGGAGACACAGACTCCCACTGTAACTTTACTCAAGGCTGTCGCTTTTGGACAGTGTTAAGTGATTCATGCACATTTTGTAATATTTGCATTATTTTATGTTTGTAATATGGATTATTTTAAGGCAGCGCTGCCTTACGTTAGCCTGACAAGCCAGACCTACATCAAGATGTTAGGTCTGGGAACTCACAATTGGCATACCTCAATCCGAGGGGCATGATAAAAGGTTGTCTTTCAATATCTCTCTGCACGCCATAGGATAGCTCTAACCAACCAGAGCAACGAATGGCTGTGGCTGAGTGAATCCCATGCGTTTTCCCTCCAGCGGAGCAAGTTGATATATTAAACTTTTGCCGTATACGGTCGTCAACTCCGAACACATCTTCCTTTTTTAAGAATGACTTAAGTGACGTTCTCTTAACTCCAAGTCATCCAGAGTCATGGCCTAAGCCGAATCGAAAGATTGTTTTCAAGTAGGAGGGAAATCACCTATGGAAATCACGCGGAAACGTCACAACTCTGCCGTCATTGTGTTAAGCCCACCCACCAACTCTATACACGATGTGATTGGCCTGACCAGAGTTTGGTTTTTCCACTTCGAAAGCCAACGGAGAGTTGCTAAACCACACTGGCTGCATCTAGATTTCTAGGCTAGCCTTCCTTGGCTCCTCGGAGAAAACGTCCATGCTTGTTCTGTGGAACACAAAATAAGTAGTTTAATGTAATTGCCATTTTATAAGTTTGTAATTGCCAGAAGTAATTGCCATTTTATAAATGGAACAATAACAATTTAGAAAAAACACATTTAAAGGGGTCATGAACTGGCTTTTAAAATGTTATTATATTGTTGTCTGAGGTCAACTTAAGACGTTCGCTTGGTTTTTGCATTCAAAAACATCAAAATGAATAAGTAATAGGCTATTTTGTACCCAAGTTGTGAGCCTTCCTGAAAAACGGTCGGTTTTTATGGGCGTGTCGCACTGAAGACTTGGAAATAAACGCCCACTGCTCTGAGTGGATAACAGTTTTAGATATTATAATGAGTTTCACTCACCCGTCAGTGTATGTGGGGGAAAACGTCCAATGTTGTCAAATGGCAACCGGATTCGCCCATACATGTTCGACCCAGAGTCCGTGTGTTGCACAATTCCTGTCAGATCCAATATAGACGGCACAGCACCGTTCTTTACTCTTAAACGGTCTGCAAATCCAGTCTTGTTTACAAAACAATCCTCAGTGAAATGAAGCGAACAGACGACGATGTTTTACCCTCATCAGCTGGAACGTCATTAAAAATAAAGTTTATCCATGAAGTCCTATTGGAAACCAGAGGAAGCTTATGCAGCGACCGTCTTCTTTCACAACCAGGCACTGCAAAATATTCTGTATTGCTCCGTGGAACGATCCGGTTTCATCACGAGGTAGGCATGTAAGTTAGGCTACTTGGCTATGCGTGTGATGTGCGAATCGGTGGGCAGGGCTAAACCGGCCGTTTTGAAGTAGGTGTTGATCTTCTTCTGCGGGGGTGGTGTTTTAACCCCTTCGACGTCATAGTTTCCCACTTTTCAAAACGAGACGTTTTCAGAGGCTGGTGTACAGTAAATAAAAGCTTTTATTGGACTAACAAGGACGTTTTCAGTTCTGAAACTTACAGGATATTCTTATAATATGATGACCTCTTAGATATCAAAAGCTCAAGGAAAATTTGATTTCTCAGTTCATCACCCCTTTAATAGACGTTTTCTATGTGAGTGTATTTTCTTAAGTGTTAAATGCCAGAATTTTTCTTTTTTTTCTTTTTTTATTATCTATTTTTAGTAAATACAGTTTCATCCAGATTTTTTTAATCTAAGTCTTTGGATTTATTTATTTAATTTTTTTTAAATAAAAGGCTAAATCAAATTCAAAGCAGACATTTTTAGAGTCAAACATACTGCAAAGTTGATTTTTGCCCAATAAGAATGTACTGGCTTATGGCCTTCGTATGGCGACAAGCTCTCTGCTGAGATTCCCATAGTTAAATCAAGCTGTTGTGTGCTCTGACACCTCTGATTTCAACCAGTAGGGAGTTCAGGGTCCGTCACGGGTTAGCAGGCAGGTGAAGTTCCTCTGAAGTGTCTAATCGATTTCTTTCCTCCCAGAAACCCTGGTGGCAAAAAAAAAATCTATCCCACATAACATCAAATAGCTCTCTGACCGGGCATATGTCCTCTGGCGTATGTCCTCTGGCTTTCTCCCTGCTGCTGTTGGGAGCTGACAAAGGCCCCTCAAGTCATTTCCAGAGCTGGCGTTTGGCATGTCATCCCTGGGAGTGTGATTGTGGGTCCCGCGGACTGTGTTTGAGCTACTAAAAGCTCTTAATAACAACACTGGCCACTTCAACACTTCTTGGAAGACACAAGCGGAACCGTGACCTTTAGTCTAGTCAAATCACAGCACTGCAAAAAGCACTTTTACTCCGAGTACTTCCTTTAACAAATACAGCCAAACTCAGCTTCTCATCAGGGTTGAAGAAGCTACTTTGAAACTGTCGATTCCCAAGGTACAAAGTTCTAATAACTTTCTTATAACTCATACTTATTGTGAAGATACTCCTTTGAAAAAGTATTCAGCTACACTTTAAGCTACTAAATCTGTTTTTGGGGGTAGTAATTTGAAATGTTTATGTGGGATGGGTCGATGGATGGCTGGATAGATAGATAAACAGCTTTGTTTGATTATTGCCTCAGTTTTGCAAACAAAAAGGTCTATTTCTCAGTAGCTTAGCAATGCATGAAACAGCTCACACAGAAGTCACTTTCAAACCAAACAGCCTTCTGTTGGTCAACATACCGAATCCGCGCGACCAACTGAAATATTTAACACCCTCACGTGAAACTCCTGATTGAGCCCATTCCTATTGAATTGACTAGATTTATATGAGTAGAATGACATTCAGATGGACTATATCCGCCATTGTTACTGTTACGTGACCTACCAGCATCAGTTGTGTCGCACTGTCATTCATAAATCCTCTCCCTTGGCCTCATGGGATAGTAAAGTGTCCTTCGAATGCGCACTTCAAAATCTCACTGGAAGAAGTAAGTCAACCGGATACTTTTCACCCACTTGTTTGAACATACTACTCTTTTGGCGTACTGTTTTTCCTTAATATATAGTTGGGAAGTATTCGATATCGGACAGTTTTAAAAAGAGCTGAGGAACTACCTGAAAATGTAAAACTGTAGTAAAGTTAGGAGCATCTCTACTTTATTTTTGCTCAAGTCCAACCAAAATCCAACTGACTCAAGCCCAGCTCTGAATAATTGTTTAACCAAGCAAGTCTGTTCTTTCTGTATGGGTAATGACTTTTAAGCAGTAAATAATAGATGAGCCTCTGAAAATTCACCCAGGGTTATGTTTATTTATTAGCCTGTTTTCTCTCATTATATTCCATCTGACATTTGATCTGGCCACGGCTGCACTTTCCACACGAGTCTAGACTGTGTCACCCTTCGAATTAACAAATATGAAGGGGTGCCGCGGCAAGTAAAGCTCTGTAATAGGAATAAAAATGGTATTTAAATAAGAATCCAGTTGATCTCCTGTCAGACCCGGCCGTCTCTCCTCCCATTCATTATACAGCTTTGTCACCAGCGTCTCTCTTTCACTCCTCCTCCTCTCCACCTTTTTCCTTTTCATCCTGCCATCCTCCAGCAAGGACCCTTTGTAGTGACAAAAAGCATGTGTTTGTCTATGACAGGTGTGTTAATGTGCCTCTGTTTAGCACATTGGGTGCTAATGGGAGTCTTCGCTGTGAAAGAGAGTGAGCATGACAGGGTAACCGCAGAACAGAAAAAAAAATCATGCGTCCAAGCTCAAGAGGTGAGACTGATCTCTAATTTGCGTCAGCTCCAGACAAACCCCACTGTAATCCCATTTCGGGCTGTCAAATAGGGCAGAAGATCCAGGATTCTGTACCTAAAGAATGGTGTGTTTGAAGTGAGCATCATGCTACCCGCCTGTCTTTGTGTCTAGGGAAGTCTGCCTCAAGGACAAGTCAGAAGTTTAGTCGAATGAAATCCCTCAGAACTCTTCAAACCCAAATGGCCGGAGGTCTGTATGGATGAGCGATTTCTCTTCAAACCTTCGGATTAAGATTTTGACTGCTAATTTACACCTTTGAACAAAATGTCAAAAATGCTAGTGGTTTTGCATGCCGGGTAATGACTACCTTTGAGACGGCCCTGCCAAGGCCAACCTTGCTCATCAGTTTAGCACATCACGCAACCCTTTCCAGCAATGCTAATGTTGCTTTTTTAAGGCCGTGAAAACTGAGTACTGGGTCTGCTGTGAGTTTCTTTGAGGTTGGAGTGTGGTCTCAGGAGGTCTTGATTTATTGTGTGGTTGAATTAGCAGGGGTATCTCTCTTGTAATGCTGGAACCTCGCTGGCCCATAATATTTTTCAGTGCTCT
Source organism: Pimephales promelas (assembly GCF_988280905.1). NCBI lineage: Eukaryota > Metazoa > Chordata > Actinopteri > Cypriniformes > Leuciscidae > Pimephales > Pimephales promelas. The sequence goes on from NC_142781.1 coordinate 15,057,284, forward strand.
CAATCTTGTTCTATCTCTGTGTGCAGTGTACCGATCTATCGCTCAAAGTTGTTTTTGTCTCTCCTCGCTCTGCTTATTGTGTTTTATCTGTACAGAAAGCCATTGTGCTTTGCAGTGACCGTGCTTGTCTGCTTTTTTTTAGGCTGGGAAGCTGGGATCGGCCTGATGAGTAAATATGTAGTGCTTAAATTATTTTCCCATCTCCACTCTTGTTCAATTCAAGCGGGATGTGACCCATCGGGTCATGGGCCATTCTAAAAACTAGATGCTATTATTTCCTTGCCATTTTGCTAGTGATCGAGCCACTGTAAAAATGAGAGCTTTCAAACAAGTCAATCTGAAATTTGTGAGTATAGCTGTGAAAATGAAATCATGTGACATTGATTTTTTTAATTTGATTTGATTTGATTCTTAAGTTAATAACAGCCACTTCTGCAAGAGAAAGTTTTAAATGTTAGATTTTTTTGCTATTTAAAGATTTACCCAATTGTTTAAGTATGCTGAAGATGATGAACACTGACATGAGATTAAGATTCATCTTTTACTACACGAGGAAAATACTATTACGATCAAATGGCCAGATAGTTAATACTGAGTAACACAAACTTTAGAGAAAATATTATAAGTTACTTATGGTATCTATTTTTGTGCAAATGAAAATTAAGTCACATGACAATCAACCATTGCGTATCTCAGAGCAACACACAGCACTGGCACTCCTACATGAGTCAGTGTTTGAATCAACCCGGTCTCATCCCAAGACGTCATATAACTGACGTTTTGGGACGTCTTTTGACCATACGTCAATATTCGCCTTTTTAGGGTACCCTTAAACGTCGGTAGATGAGGTTATGGGATCCTAACTCTACCCCATACCTAAACCTAACCCTAAACCTAACCCGTCACCTAACTGACGTTAAAGGTAAAGCGTCAGTTGTATGACGGCCCGGGATCGCCATCTACCGACGTTTAAGGGGGCCCTAAAAAGGCGGATATTGACGTATGGTCAAAATACGTCCCAAAACGTCAGTTATATGACTTTTTGGGATGAGACTGTGTTATTTGAATAGTGTTGAATAAATGAATGAATCTGTAGTATCTGTTTCAATGACTCCTCATAAAGACACAAAAGTCACTTGTTTTGTTGCTCAACGAATCAGTTTTTGAATGAATCATTGAGTGAATGTTTAAATTACTCGCACATAAAGACAGTGACTTATTTCATTCCTGAATGTGTCTGAACATATCTGTTGAGTGATTCAGTGACTCACTCATAAAGGCAGTCACTTGTGTCATTCCTGAATGTGTCTGAACAAATCTGTTGAGTGATTCAGTGACTCACTCATAAAGACTGTCACTTGGTTTGTCCCTCACTGAGCCAGTGTTTAAACGAAGTGAATTTTTCAGTGATTTATTCATAAACCACCATAACTTGCATTCTTGCAAATGAGTTTGAGCGAATCTGTTGAGTGATTCAAGGAAAATACAGTGGGTCATCTCATTTCTTATTTGTGGATCCTCGTTTCCTTTCCGCGTATATTAGCTCCACCCCTTAAGATACAAGGGAAGGATACAACGGTGTGTCCTCTCTCATGACGGTTCAGAAAGCATTCTCACTCCTGCAGTAATGAGGAGCGATGAAACGAGGAAGTATCAATTTCAGTCTTGAGAAGCACCCAGTCACTTGTCTTTTTGAATCAGTGTGTTTGAATGAATTGTTAAGTGAATGATTCAGTGACTCATTTATAAAGACAGTTGTTTTGTTTCCCAATTAATCGGTGTTGCTGAACAAATTGTTCAGCAAATGTTTCAGTAAAGACAGCAACTTGTTTCGTTCCTGAATGATTGTGTGCTTGACTAAAGAAATTAATACTTTTATTCAGCAAAGATGTTACTTCATTTTATTTTATATAAAAAAGTAATGTTAAAGATTCATATTGTCAAAAAATATTTCTATTTTGAATAAATGCTGTTCTTTTTCACTTTCATTCATCAATGAATCCTGAAAATATATCACAGGGTCCCAAAAAAAAAAAATGCTAAGCAGGACAACTATCTCCAACATTGATACAAATGATGTAATGGCTGATGGAAATTCAGCTTTGCATCACAGAAATAAATTATGTTTTAAAATATATTAAAATATAAACCCATTATTTGAAAATTGTAATTGCATATTATATGTTATATATAATATATGCATATTTCTGTATTTTTGCTTGACGAGCATAAGAGACTTCTTTCAGAAACTTTAAAAAGTAATGTTTCCAAACTATTGACCTGTACTGTGTGTGTGTTTGTGTATATATATATATATATATATATATTTTTTTTTTCTATATTTGAATACATAAACTTATTAACTGCAATACGTTTTGCAGCTGTTATCTGTTTTGCGATCTGTCATTTATTTAAGGTGTTCTTCCTATGTTTCCCTGCGCAGTCTTCTCTGACCAGGTGTGTGGAAAAGCAGGTGGCACTCTGGAAATAAAGAGAGATGAGCAGTCAGCCACACCTGGTGATTTGAACCTAAACCCCCCTCTGATTATGTCCATTACCCGAGTCACTGGTCCATGCTCCCATAATGCCACTCAACCAAACTATAGTCTTGTCTCTGACCTAATCCCCCCTGCCTTTCTGGCTAGTGGGAGTCAGCCTGAACTTTGATGTCTAGTGACGGAGAACAAATACCTGCTCTCCACTAAAGGCAGGAGTTGATTTCTCCACCTCCGAAGGTTTACCCAGCCATCCCCGCTGAAACCTGACATTAAATACACAAGGGCTGAGGGCAAGAGGTGTTGATCTGATTTGAAATTGAGGCCTCCAGAAGCATGAGTAACAAACTGAGACAAGCCTCAATAGGCTGTTTTTAGCTTTAGATGGACGCCACAAACACTTTGGCGTAGAAGCATGATATTAATACATTTAGGAGGAAATGTTCTTCAAAACTAATTCTAAGCAAAGAGCTTTTATCACATCTCTCGGTATGAATAATGATGAGCTAGATTCACTGTGTCTACGTGTGTGGTTAAGCAAAAACAATACATTCACAATTGGTTCCTTAATAAAGACTGCATGCAATGTTACTTGAGAAGGAAATTGTGGAGCATGTATCATGAACACATTGTTTAGAGAAAGCTATTAGCATCTGCGTGTGTCTCAATGGCTGTCACATAATATATTGAAAAATTACTGGCACAACTTTTTATTTAGTCAGACTACAGAAATTGTTTTGACTGGCATCAATGGAGAAATACGCTTTTTTAGAACTGGACTGGCAACTAAGGCAACGCTAACCAGATACACCTTGACCTCTTGATAATCTCATTTGCTCATAGTATGTTATTGTTCATGTGCATTTTGATGACAAATAGATTTTTTAATAGTGTATCAGTTGCAGTGTTTCTCAGAGACCTTTTAGGACCTTTTCGTCTGTGAAATATATTCAAATGTCTTTGTCCATACTATGAAAATCAGTGGGACCCCAAAATTTTACACCACAAAAAATAAGCACCACAATAGTCTAAAATTAAGTCGATTTGACAATTGTGACCATGTTTCATGTACTTTGTATATGCGTGCGTCAATCAATGTTTTGGTTTTCGAACAACATGAGTAACATAATATTCATTCGTGGGTCTCTTTAACAGATGACATTGAGTTCAGAGGTCAATAGTCATGTCACTTTTGTGTCTTGTACTGTTAAATAGAGGATTGTCTGTCTTAAAGTCTTCACTCCTCAGAAAAGAAGGTTTTTATGACAGAAAAATAGCAACATTATTTCAGCTAAGCAAAAGCACCATAAAAACCTATTTTATTACACTTCCTTTCTTTTATATCTTATTCAACCTCCAAGCCATGCGACTTTTTATGATCTTGTCCCATTAGAAAGATTGAACCATCTGTCGTGTGTTTTTGACTCCACTTTAGCAATGAAAATGTTCATAAGGGATCTAATGAGAGCTGTATGTTTTGTGTCAATAGTGAATTAGACCGTGACAAATGAAATCAGAGTGAAAAAAAAGCCAGGCGGGTCTGGTTGGTGGAGCGATTCTGCGCCTGTCAATGACAGGATGTGACACGTGTGAAACTCGTATGTGTTAGTTTGACTGCAACACCTGCCACATGAAGGCTCTCAGACTGCGAAAGTAGGAATGAGCGCTGACAGTTTGCATTCACATTCAGACCCACAACAATGCTGTTAATTACATTTATGACATTTTTTTGCTGCTTTATGCAGTTCCATCAATGTACTCAATCAAAATCAATTCTGTCATTTCCCTAAAAGGTCTCCATTATTTAGTGTTCAGGAAGCTGCTCTAGATATGCGGCTTGACAAACTGCAAGCTACTCATAAGGGGGTGTTCACCCAAAATTGAAAATACTGTCATCATACTGTCATAATTTGTCTTTATTTTGTGGAATATATATATATATATATATATATATATATATATATATATATATACAAATCCGTGTTACAATAAAAGTCTATAAGGAGTGATGTTTATCTTTGAGAACGATATGATACATTTACTGAAAACAGAATGAATAAAACTAGCAAATACGCTGCAACTGGAACATATCGGTTTGTTTTTAAGAAAATATTTAAAGCATTACATAAATGAGCATGCAAAATGTTCTTCTACGAGTATTTGTTGATGATTCTAATGCAAAGGTGAATCATTTTTTGACCCTGGCCATTGAATGAAACACAGTTTTGAATGAATCAGACTTGAGAGTAATTAATGGATTGTTGGAGAGCAGATATGATATGCTTGTTTGAATATTGTTTGCTCTTTCGTTGTACGTTTGGTTGTAGAGTTGAATTGACATTATATGATTTGGTGTTTTGTCATGTCAACCCAATAAAGCTTGTATAGTAAAAGCAACATTGTGTGCTGCAAAATGTATTTAATTTGAGTTGGTTTTCAGTTAAAATAGCAAAAAATCTTTAAAACAAGAAGCAATACTACAATTTTTTTCTTAAATTATAAAAGTGTATCTTGTGTAACTGTAGTTGGCATATATTTTTTCACTTAAATTTTATACTTAACTTCTAGTGCTGTAGAGATGTGGTCACATTTCGCATAGACCTTAGTCAGACGAGACGCCATATTGCATTTAACGTAGATGACAACGGGGCTGAGATGAATATACTTAGTTTTTACAATGGCATGCACTGTATAAAAGTCTTAATTTTCATTACTCACAACTCGTCAAAGATCACCAGTGATCCCAGATTATGGCTGTTCTACCTGCATTACTGATTTTATGAAGTTTTTATCAAATGGAAGTTGTTTTTTTGGAAAGACGTTTCTTCAACTTTTCATTATCCATTATATGCCAGCCTGAGATGAACTGATGTAAATGAACTTATAATCGATAATCAGTGGCTTCAGAAAATTTCAATTACCTTGTGTCAGGTGTTTTTCAGATTTCTTTTCAGTCAATAAGTCTCGTTCTAAGCACTTTACAACTCCTTAAATTGACGTAGCCAAAGACTATTGTGTAATGAAGACGAATCATCAACAGTTCCATTGAGAGACTTCATGAAATGTCTTCAGGTTTTATGTGCATCTCCATGGTAATTAGTGCATTTTTTTTTTTTTGATGAGATGTGAGGGCCAGATGTTTGTCGGCTTCCCCTCAGACGTTCTACAGTGTTAATCCACTGCAGTCTCCCAAGTAATCCCATCAACCTCTTCTCCGCCACCGAACGAAAGCATAAATTACTTAAAGGCATTACTACTAGGGAGAGCATGGTGCTGCTTTTTATTCACACACACACACACACACACATTCGTTCACTCTTTTTCTCTCCCTGCAGCTTCTCTCCATGTCATCTAGTTATTGCCCTGATGTAACTATTGACATTGGATAAGCCGCAATGGAATATCAAGCTAAATGAAGTTCTCTGCTGGGTGGGAGGGATTGCTGGAAGATTAGCTTGTTTTGGATTCAACATTTGCAGTTGGAGACCCATAACCATCAAGAGGAGAAATGACAAGGTGTGAGGAATCAGCATTGTATGATGATTTCATGCTGAGCGAAGAGGGTAGTGTTTTCACACGAAACTCATAAAGAAGGATTAAAGAGATTACAGAGCAATGCCAGTCTCAGCGGGACAACACAACAATATAACCTCTATTTTTAAATTCATATCTCCCTGTTTGGAGTGAGAATGGCTTCAACATCACGGAGAGCCCTAACTTATCTCCAGCAATGGTTATGGGGAAAGAGCTATTATTACCCACTGTCTCCAAATGTCATCGAGTCAATGACCAATAAGACTGTCAACAATGAAGAAAAGGAAACATCTTTAATGACTTTAATGACATTGCATTGTAAATACATAGACATAAATATGGAGTTGGTCTCCCCTTTGTAGATAACAGCTTCCCCTCCTCTGGGAAGCTTTCCACAAGAGTTTGGAGTGTTTCTTTGGACATTTTTGCCCATTCGTCCAGTAGAGGTTTCCTTGTTTGACCTTCCACCACTGTTAAAAACCTGCTTATAATTTTCAATTCTTCCCTCTCTTTTTCTTACATTTTTACATTTGAAGAGTTCAGATGCAAAAGCCTCTAAGTGCCATTTGAAATTTTCTTCTAGAATGATCATTTTTATCAAGCTTGTATATTTAAGTTCAGTGATTTCACTTAAATGGCAATGACAATTACCTATTAATTGTTATTTAAGTGAAATTACTGAACTTAAATATACAAGTTTGATAAAAATCATCATTAAAGAAGAAAATTTCAAATGGCATTTAGAGGCTTTTGCATCTGAACTCTTCATTTATTCATTTAGCTGACGCTTTTATCCAAAGCGACTTACAATTGCTAATAATGTCAGAGGTCGCACGCCTCTGGAGCAACTGGGGTTAAGTATCTTGCTCAGGGACACATTGGTGTCTCACGGTGGATTTGAACCCGGGTCTCTCACACCAAAGGCATGTGTCGCCATCAACTGCGCCATCACTAGGGCCCTATGATTTCCGTGAACACGGAATCGCGGACGGAATTGCGGAATTGGCCAATTAACGCAGAATCTAGTGTTAATGCGGAATTTCGTTGAATTTTACATACTTCTTTTGAAATACTGTTTTTGTGTGGGAGAAGAACGTATGTCTGGTGAAAACGCAGACCGGGGGAAGCAAATCTGGGCGACACAAACCCCCCAACCCGTCATTTCAGCTACAATGACTAAATCAAAACAATGAAAGCACGGCACTCCGTGGCTCTCCTTTTGTCGGCAAAAAGTTAAGAAACTCGACGCTATAAGCCGTCAGTGCCGAGCAGTTCGCACGTGACTTATGCAGTGTTTCCCACACATGACTAAAATAACAGTCAAGGGTAAAAAAAACGAATTCCCAAAATTTAAAACGGAAAAAACAGAATTTGGGAAAAAATAAAACGGATTTTGGGAAAAAATAAAATGGATTTCATAGGGCCCTATATCACCACCCCATATCACCTCATTCTTTTCATATCACATCACGTGCTAAATCTGCTTTTTTCTACCTCCAGAATTTTGCTTGTTTGCATCCTTTCTTAAATATCAATGATGCTGAGACCCTAGTTTAGGCTTTCATTACTTCCCGTCTAGACTTTTGTAATTCTCTCTTTTTCGGCTCACCCACTAGCCTGGTTAAAACCAAAACATTCTTAAACCAGAACATTCTTCTTAAACAGATGCGATAGCTGATTCGAGCGAGTGATGTTTGACGGCGGCATCCATCTTTGTAATGAAGGCTACAAAGTCTGCCTTCAAAATCCCAGCACTGTCGTCATAGTGTAAAGCCTGCCCGAACGTTTCTGATTGGTGCCTCGATTTCTGCGGACTGGAAATGGTTTGAATGAGCTCTTTGCCAGACTAACTTTCAGAGCAAATCTTAATTTGCCGGAAGTTGTCTGGGTTTTCCCAGGCTACTCACCCATCACAACACTAAACACCCATCTAAACACCGATCAATATATCCAGAACTCTGCAGCCAGGGTCCTCACACATACCATGAAATCCTCCCACATTACTTCTGTTTTACTCAGATTACACCGACTACCCGTTTGTTTCCATATGCATTACAAGGTGCTTCATTTGTGTGGTCAGGCACTGATGTTGGATGAGAAGGCCTGGGGTTGAATCCAGTCCGGTTCTTTCTCACCAAACTCACCCAACTATGTCTTTATGGACCTTGCTTTGTGCACTGGGGCACAGTCATGCTGGAATAAAAAAAGGTCTTTCCCCAAACTCTTCAGAAAATTTTGGAAACTTAGCATTATTCAAAATGTCTGGGTATGCTAAAGTTGAAGATTTTCCTTCGCTGAAAAGGAAACACCTGAAAAGCAGCCCCATACCATTATCCCTCCTCCACAAAACTTGAAAATCGGCACAATGCAGTCGGGCAGATAACGTTCTCCTGGAGTCTGCCAAACCGAGACTCATCCTTAACCTGCCAAATAAAAAGAAAAGTGTGATTCATGACTCCACAGAACATGCTTTATGCTCCAGAACCCAGTGGCGGTGCGTTTGTGAGCTTGGTATTGTACTTGGTGATCTTGTACTTGGAATAAATAAATACTTTTGTCCATATAATAGTTCTGACTCAATCAACCTGTAAATGAATCTGTTCTCAAATAGCCTTACTGATTCATTGTTGACAGATTTATATATCTCTAGTTCTCCATCTCTTCTCCTATTAGTCTATTTTGCAGTTTATCTGATAGACAAGGTGCTGGAGCAGCGTTCCTCAGCTGTGGAGTTAGTTTGTTGAGTTTGAAGAGAAAACTTCTTGCCACCAGTCAGTGCTTGATGCGTGATGCTAACGAGTGCTGTTTCAATGAGTGTGCCTTCAGGCCTGGGGAAGCTTGGAGAGCATGCTGAGCTGTCAGACTACTTGTTTTGAAAGCCAAGAAAACACGATTCATTCTCTTTTCTCTCAAAATCATGCTTGTCACATATACAGTGTGTTTACAGAGCAATCACCAGGCGACACTTCTCGCAATGTTCTTTTCAGCATTGCATCCTGTTGACACTAAATGTAAAAGTGTCATGCTATTTTCAGCGATTTGTTTTTCCTTTAGTTCACGCTGCCTGGTATGAATCTGTGCAGCTGTGCTCATTTGATTAAAAAGAGTTGTTCACTCGCCAAACCCTAATAAGACAAATACAGTAGTTATATTCCAGAAATATCAAACCCCTCTTGGCAGAGAGGCAATTTGTTTTGTAATTTGAGGTTTGAAATGCGAGCTGGCGAAATCAGTGTTATTAACAAAATTATTGCTGTGAAAGGATGACACAACTGATTGAGGGAGTTTAACCCCTTTTTCTCCAGGACAAATGTGTTTGTGTGTGAGTGTTTGTTATTTCTTGAAAATGCATGTAACTTATGATATTTTGTTTTATAATCCAAAAAACATTGCGTTTCTACATTTCAATTGTATTTCAAATAAAATCCTGTTCTTTTTAACTTAATCTTCATCAAAAAATCTTGAAAAAAGTATCGCCGTTTTCACCAAAAAACAACAACAACAACAACAACAACAAAACAGCGCAACAGTTGTCAAGAATAATAATAAGCACCAAATCAGAATAAAAAAATCATTTCTGAAGGATCATGCGACATTGAAGACTGGAACAATGATCCTGAAAATTAAGTTTTTTCTTTACAGGATTAAACTACATTGTAAATTGTATTAAAAGACAAAGAAGTTTGAAACAATCTTTCACATTTTTTCCTGTTATTTTAATGTATTTTTGACAGCCTTGGTGAGCATAAGAGACATCTTTCAAAAACAAAAAGAAAATCGGTTTGTTAATTACACTAGTTAACTACTACATTAACTAATAATAAACTGCACGTATATAAAGCATTTATTACTCTTTGTTAATGTTCATTTCAACATTTACTAATACTCTATTAAAATCTTGTTAACATTTGTTAATACACTGTGAACTAACAATGAACAGCTGTATTATTATTGACTATCGATAAAGATGAACAAAAACAGTAACAAGTGGATTGTCCATCTTTAGTTCATATTAGTGAATACATCTTACTGTATCTTACTGTAAAATGTTTTTAAATATTTTTTTTCTGGTCAAACTTTTCAATGGTTGGGTTTATATTATTTTCATAATTCCAGCACACACATACAGCTCATGAAAATAAAAAAAATGTTATTATAGCATAAATTTCAGAGTAAATTTCCCACTTAAAATCTTAAAACTGGTCTAAGTTCACAATCCTTAATTCCTGCCTCCCAAAATAATTTGTAATATCAGAATTGATGTTATTTGAATGGATGGATCGCAGTAAAAGCACAAATGAATTAGCAAAAACAATTAACTGAAAAAGCATTTTCAAATAAAAAGATGGGACAAAGGAAAAGGCAGATGTTAGAGAAAAAGAGGAGAGGGGAGAGACTGCAGCAAATTGTTCGCCGCCCTGCCAAGTAATGATTCAGACCGCTCCTTCTGAGCCTTGGATCCACATTGACTGGTCATCTTAAATCAAGATCTTGTGCTTTGCCTGAATTGTGTGCTGCCTTTGCAACCTTGCCCTGGAGGAAATCAAACCAGCTCAAACCCCCCACCCTTCCCTTCAAGCTATCATCCCCCAGACCAATTCCCTCACGCAAATTATTGACAGCTCAAAATAATGGATTGCTTCACCTCTAAGCCTATCAGACGGTGACCGAGTCTGTCGGGCCAGTGATGTGACGTATTTACACCTTGGCTCCATGCTGCAATGAACGCTGACCCTGCGTTGGGCGCCATGTTCTTTAAATGCTCACACTAAATCAATGACACGTGACACAGCAAGGCTATGGTTGCAGAAGAGCACTGTGGCAGAAATATGATGTTAAAACGCTAGGGAGGAATGATCGTAGAATTCCAAAGTGGAGGCATTGACTGTGAATTTCTCGGAAGGTAGCGTTCACATGTCCATTGGTCGGTGGGAATCTAGTAAATGGCCATTGCAAGGCTGCATGTGAGATTTCGTGAATATAATTTATGTTCCGTAAAGTTAAATGTTGTACATGTTAGGATTCAACACTAGTCAAAAATATTTGCTTCTGAATCTTGTTCAATTGCAGGATGTTTCAATGAGTGTAATGGAAGGAAAATGGATATACTCAAGGCGCAGATTTGTTCCAGTAAAAAGACAATAGTTCTATTAGTGGAGAAGAGCTTTCTGGCATATGCTGAGGCTGGTTCATTTGTGCCATTGTGTGGGAGCAGAAGGCACAGATGTGTTGTGATGGGAGCGTGGTGAAGCAGTAGATGTGTCTGGGTAATTTGTCTATGATGAGTGAAATGTGACAGGCAGACTGGTAGGAGGGTTCACTCTCCTGCCTACAAGGTACAGTGGGTGACTCTGTGACTTGCTTAAAGTGACAAGACACCGAACTACTGCTATGGAGAGAGCATTGGGCACTAAGGTGAGCATATTAGACTGTTAAGATTGGATCGGCAAGCATTAGAAACATTCAGTCTAATGATGTTGCTGTTATACGGATGTCAAATGTTGGTTGTTCCGTCCATCCGTATAATTATGGAATCAAAAGTGAATTTACATCTTTAATACCATGCATTTTTTATTATGCTCTATGTTGGCAAGGAAGGGACCCTTCATCTAAAAAATAAATAAAATAAAAATAAAATTTCAGGTTTTATATTTTTTCTTCCTGTAAACGGCCACTCAATGTGAGAATACTTATAGATCCAAAGACTTGTTTTGTTCTCAAGTCTCTAGACAATCATGTTTGTGTGTGGGCTTTTATTGATTTAATTGTGAATCGAGTCTCAATCTTAAAACCCTAATTTCTGAAAAAAATGGTCATTCAGAAATCATGACAAACATGATAATATTAATTATACAACCACTATTTACCTGTCAGTGTTCAACATTCAAAATTCACTTTCTTTCATCTAACTGCAGGCCTTGTATTCAAGGACATTTATTTAATGAGAACACAGTCAGCAGTCGTGTCTCATCATGCTTTTGCTTCACACTGTCTGCTGACTCAGGGTTTCATCTCTCCTCATTTACGGCTAAATTATCAAGTCTTTTGACTATAGAGGTAACAAGCAGTGTGTGTTTGATATTCTTTCAGTCTAAATTTTCAGTTTGTCTCATTTCAGACTTTACAGTGGCTCTACAGCCGAGCCAGCCAACCTGAGTCTATAGAATCATCATCCGCTAATGTTCTCGTTCCTCATTATACAGACACAGATGGAGCCACTTAATTTATGTTCCAACTGGTTTTCCATGCAGAGCTGTAGATATAATATAAAGATTAGGATCAGCCGAAGCCAAGCTTTCACAAGTTTGCTCTTATAACACCTCCAAATGTGCCCATGTGCACTAAAATAATTTTAAAAAAATCATAGTGATCAGTGTAATGTCTTGTTTTCCCATAAAAATATAAGTTTAGGGTCAAATTATCACTACTAGTTGCTTATTAGCTTGCATATTAGTAGGGTATTGGAAGTTTATTAAAGCAAACAATAATGGCTAATTCTGCATGACCATATTACATCCCTTAATCCTACGCAAAACCTATACTTAACAACTACCTTAATTAACTATTAATAATCAGTAAATAGGAGTTTATTTGGAAAAGTTAGTTAAAAGTTAGTTAATTGTGAGAAGTGGACCATAAACTAAAGTGTTACCACCAACATATATCCAAGTTTCATTTCAATTTATTTAAAGAATATTTCAAATAAGTCAAATAAATGTAAAATATTTTCTTTTTTTCATGGATGTGAGAACCTATCATTGACTACATAAATCAATAAATAAAAACTAGCACTGTGTATTGGATCCTCTGGAGGCAAGTTGTAGCAAGAGAACTCAAGTGCAGTTTATTCAAACAATGACATATAACAGTATAAAACAAAAACATGACGTGGCATGAAACAAAACCATAGACATGGACTTACGCAACTATGGTCGCAGAAAACAACACTTGACAAAGACACATGACAAACATGAGGGCTTAAATACACAGACTAATGACAAGACGAGAGACACCTGTGAACAAGACGATTAACCAATGACAAGACACATGGCAGGATCACGTGACAGACATGGAACATGACATGAACAAACCAAAACATGACAGAGACAAGACCAAATCGTGACGCACAGTAAGTAAAATAAAGTTAACTCAATATTTAAAGGAGAACTCCGGCGCAAAATGAACCTTTGGTCTAATAAAACATCGATACCTAGTCAACCGTTCTCTGAGATTTGTTTTCATGATAATCGAATGTAAAGCGGTTTATCTCTAAAAACTGTTTAGCGAATAATGCTAGTAATGGGGACATTTACTAAGTAAAAAGAAATCGCTAGTTTATACCACTAAAAAGGCTCAAAATAGCCCCACACTAACACAGTACCATAATGAGGGTCCCTACATGCAAAACGAAGCATTGAGAACTTTGACCGTTTAATAAGAAGATACTTTATAAAGACAGTTCACTTTATGTATACTGACAGGAGCCATCTTGGAAAATAGTCACGATAAGTCAAACCACGAAGGACGTGCTGAGTGATCTGAACTGTATGAATGGCGTTCGGGGATCGACTTATCGAGACTGTTTTCCAAGATGGCTCCAGTCTGTATACACGAAGTGATATGTTCTTATTAAACGGTCTGTACGCTTACAAAGTTCTCAATGCTTCGTTTTGCATGTATGGACCCTAGCCTGGTTTCATTGAGTCAACTGTGTTCAATAAATGTGATTGAAAACATATTATAATTTATCATGAATGCAACAGTATCAACCGATTAATTCCATGAATCCAGTATTAGATTAAATAAGGATTCTTAAACATTTGGATATCTTTAAAGTTCCTGATCCGTAAATACTTTTCATTTTTAAATGCGGTCAATATCATACATTTCAGTGTCTATGCAAGTGATTTTACGTGTGGTAGAGCCACACTTTACGCACACAAATGCATACTCATGAGATCAAGTTGGCTTCGCAAATAAATCTAGTGTCAAGGATGTTTAAGTGACAAGACAAAACTACTGACTAAGAGAATGATTTTATGCCCTACATATTGCTTGATAACTTCCTGCTTATTAATCTAAATCAGCATGTGTACCCCAATGGATGGTATAATTGTATTGTACTCCTGGTGTAAATTCTGCTGATTCCCAGCAGAAATAAACGAGACCTCCAGTAGGACGTTTAATACTCTTAGCAGGAGCAGCAGCACTGTTGGACAGGCCTGATACTGCAGTACTGAAGAGCCCACGGCCAGGACCTCCACGCTGGAGCAGAATGTTAATTAAGAGAGTAGGAGGATGGATCACACTGGCTAATTAGAGCGAGTAGATGCAGAGGGAGAGAGAGAAAGAGAGAGAGAGTAGCGCAGAAGAGTGTCCTTAACTGAAGGGTGTAAGTCTGGGGAGTAATTAGGATAGTAACACCCATGCAACAGATCAGAGAGGGAGAGAACGAAATACAAAGCTTGCCACCATCCACTCTTGGTATCCTGCCACCGTTTAAACAATATCTGCACCGCCTTATCCTATATTGCAAATGTCATTAGGCAAATTAGATATATCAATAGTAATATGCCACAGTGTTTAAGCAGAACTTCCGTATGGAGGAAGGCCACCTCGGGCCAGGCCTGGCTGCCCACAAATATGGCTTATTAATTGCATATTGATTGGCTGGATTCCACAGCATAGGAATCTACTAATGCATGATGACGCCTGCAAATGGTCCATTCGCTGCTCTCTGGCGTTTGAGGGTAAGAGAGAAGCTTTAGCAGGCATGTTGAGCTGGTATTGATGATTGAGTTAGACAGATTAATATATCTAGATTATAGGGGGTCGTATATTAAGGCCTTGTAAGGGTAAAGAGCACACAAGGTGAAATGGGAACTTCCCCAGTGTGGTCTGCTGAATGCCTTTTATATGATGTGAGCTTTAACCTCTTTTTATCCTTCATGGATGTGTTCAGTTGTGGGTCTTTTTTTGTGTGTTTTGTCTGCAGTGATTGTATGATGCATATTGCATACAAACATAGAAAGTTCTGGCTGAAATGGCCAGTTCCGATATGACGTGAGTTTTATAATATACACTCACCTAAAGGATTATTAGGAACACCATAGTAATACTGTGTTTGACCACCTTTCACCTTCAGAACTGCATTAATTCTACGTGGCATTGATTCAACAAGGTGCTGAAAGCATTGTTTAGAAATGTTGGCCCATATTGATAGGATAGCATCTTGCACTTGATGGAGATTTGTGGGATGCACATCCAGGGCATGAAGCTCCCGTTCCACCACATCCCAAAGATCCTCTATTGGGTTGAGATCTGGTGACTGTGGGGGCCATTTTAGTACAGTGAACTCATTGTCATGTTCAAGAAACTATTTTGAAATGATTCTAGCTTTGTGACGTGGTGCATTATCCTGCTGGAAGTAGCCATCAGAGGATGGGGACATGGTGGCCATAAAGGGATGGAAATGGTCAGAAACAATGCTCAGGTAGGCCGTGGCATTTAAACGATGCCTAATTGGCACTAAGGGGCCTAAAGTGTGCACAGAAAACATCCCCCACACCATTACACCACCACCAGCCTGCACAGTGGTAACAAGGCATGATGGATCCATGTTCTTATTCTGTTTACGTCAAATTCTGACTCTACCATCTGAATGTCTCAACAGAAATCAAGAGTTATCAGACCAGGAAACATTTTACCAGTATTCAACTGTCCAATTTTGGTGAGCTCTTGAAAATTGTAGCCTCTTTTTCCTATTTGTAGTGGAGATGAGTGGTACCCGGTTGGGTCTTCTGCTGTTGTAGCCCATCCGCCTCAAGGTTGTGCGTGTTGTGGCTTCACAAATGCTTTTCTGCATACCTCGGTTGTAACGAGTGGTTTTTTCAGTCAAAGTTGCTCTTCTATCAGCTTGAATCAGTCGGCCCATTCTCTTCTGACCTCTAGCATCAACAATGCATTTTTCGCCCACAGGACTGCCGCATACTGGATGTTTTCCCCTTTCCACACCATTCTTTGTAAACCCTGTACATGGATATGCATAAAAATCCCAGTAACTGAGCAGATTGTGAAATTCTCAGACTGGCCCGTTTGGCACCAACAACCATGCCATGCTCAAAATTGCTAGAATCACCTTTCTTTCCCATTTTGACATTCAGTTTGGAGTTCAGGAGATTGTCTTGACCAGGATCACACCCCTAAATACATTGAAGCAACTGCCATGTGATTGATTGAATAGATAATTGCATTAATGAGAAATTGAACAGGTGTTCCTAATAATCCTTTAGGTGAGTGTAATATACAGTAGTCAACAGTTAAAGTTATACATTCATTTTTAACAATACCAGTGCTTGTTTTAGGACAACTTTGATGACTTTTTGATCCACTTCAAATGTTGGCTACTGTACTTTTGACTTGTAATCAATTCATACTTTTTAAATTGATTATTGTGCCCTCAATATTACAATCTATTCTATCTTGTGTAATTTCCCTTTAACAAACAAAAGCCAGTTCCTTAATGACATCAACCAGGAAGTGACATCTTTTTGGTGAGAAAACAGCAGCATAAACATTAGTGAATTATATGCTATAAATGTAGTTATGCTTAGTTTGTCTTGGTGATGATAACGCTAATTTTTAATCCCTCACCAAGCAATGGCTAACTAGCTTCACATTTCCATCCTGCTTATTGTATCGGCATGGTAAATATGGCCTTTAAACTCAAACATATTCAGTTTTTATACTGAATATAATGTTTTATTATTCATAACAAACCCTTTTGCGAATTCAGCTCACATCCCAGCATTCCTATCTGCATGAGCGAGAGTGTTTACACGTTAGCATCGGGCCAAAGGGAAGCTTTAGTCGACAGCAGATTGTTTCTTCTTTATCTGGCAGGTCTAATCCAGTGTGTGCGTGTGTGTCGGTGTTTGTATGTGTGTGTTGTGTGTTGACTCTCCATTAAGCCGGTCCAGAACTGTTTGCTTTGTTTATCAGGTAGCTACAGGCTCGACTCACTAGACACACAGCGTTCTGTCACTCTTACCCACAGTGACAATACAAAAGACAAGCGTCTCTCAAACAGTAACACAAAACCCAAAACATAACTGGAACTGGGGTTTTTCTGTACTCACAAACGCTTATATCAAAAGCCGAACCACATTGGCCCCCAGAAATACCTGGTGCCGTTAGCGCTGGTGCTTTATTTTGCTAATACTGTCTGACTGAGGCTTGTACAAGTAGGCAAACTGCCCTCGGGGCTCGATGCTGTCAGCGGTGCAGAGGTTGATGGGATTGGTCTGTCAGAGGAGTCATAGAGCAAATCAAGCTCATTCTTCAGCTCTCTATTACCTCTGAGGTAACCCGTTTACTCCCGAACCACCTCCTCTCTCTCCAGTGCCGCCCCATTCTCCATCTTCAGGACGCCACATCGCAGCCGCAAACACGATTCCGCCTCTGTGGAGTCATTTTTAACGCTCCCTTAGTGTCTCTTTTTGTCATCTTCTTTCTTATCCTCGCTCTGGCACGCAGACGCACATATATTTTCCCGCCGGAGAAGCCGCAATACGCACCGATATGAGCTAATAAAACTTATCCTATCAAACTTCATGTTCTTCCAAATCACTGCCAGAGGTTTCACTCTAAACCAATTGAAGGAGGATCTATATACCGGTGTCTTCTTTTTATTGCCATCTCCACAAAATGCCTGTTCTATGCTTTTCATTTGAAAAGTGTGGCAGGGAAAAGCAATTCCTTTTTCCTTTTATCTCTTGCCTCTGTCAGCCTAAGTGGAGTTGACACTCGAGTACATGCTGCAAGAGAGGCCAAGAAGAGCGTTTTTAGCACTGAGAAGCTTCAGCTTGAGAGTATGAATGCGCGATACCTAGAGATTAGCCTTCACCTCAGAGATGCTGACATGGCAAAATTGACAAATAAGAAGTTTGCATTCGCAGCGCATTTGTTTTGGCGCGTGTCTGTGATGTGTTCAAGGATATTGCTGGATCAGATTTTTGCATCTCGTTTTTGTCTTTGAAAATCAGAGTGTGTTTAGTTAAATAGCTTAGAGGTCTGAGTTTTTCTCATGCAGTCTGGAATGCATCACTGCATACACTAATGTTCAAATGTGTTGGGGTCGGTAATATGTTTAATGTTTTTTTTTATTTATTTGATCACAAATGCAGTTACTAAAACAGTAATATTGAAAAAAAATAGTATTACTATTTTTTATTACTATTTTTTATTACTATTTTTTATTATATATTACTACATTATATATTACTACCCCAGTCTTCAGTGTCAGACAATCCTTCAGAAATCATTCTAATATGCTGAATTGCTGCTCAAGAAACATTTCTTCTTATTATCATCAATGTTTAAAACGTGCTATGTTCTTTCTGTTTTAATGAAAATATATACAAAAGTATAATTTTCAAGTGTCTTTACTATCACTTTTGAACAATTTAATGCATCCTACCTTGATAAAAGCATTAATTTATTTAAATGTGTAGTTTAAATATGCTGCTTTCAAGTGACAGTATGTCTGAATTATAATTATATCATTGAGAAGCTTTCCCAGACTTTCGTGGTTGTCTGAAAACTTAACACATTTATTAAACTACATATAAATCAAGAATAAAGTAGAGTTCTGGTATAAATCTGCAGATAATATAACATTAAGTTCAACGAAGCATGACGCTAAAAGTCCAATATCAAGTCTTAAAACATCTTTGCTGAATAAATTCATTAAATTGACATGGTGACATTCAAAATAATGTAAAATGTACTATTTATTCTTGATTTTTTTTATTAAATCAGGACACCCAATAATTGCTTTAATCGATTAAAATGATAAAAAGGGAGAGAAAAATACATTTATACCACTCTACATTTCCCATCACACCTGTTTGAGCATCACATGCTCTTACTTTGCACTTGATTTTGCTTTTGTGTTAAAAATGTCCTGACAAAAGGGAGAAGAAATATTCAAATGTCAAAGCAAAATCACATAGTGAAAGTCTGGTGACACTTTTCTTTCTGTTGACTTCCATCAATATGACTTTTCAAAGTAGGGACTTCCCATCTGTGATGTAGTATCTGTAAACACACTCTCTTTATCGGGTCAGGTTTGTCACAATAAAGATAGTCTGAAATCAATATCTGAATGAAAATCTAAAAATACTTGTTGGAGATTCAGGGTGTTTAGAATTATCATTATCATTAGCTAAGCACAATAGAAGTCAACGGAAAGTCCTCAAGTGTGTGTGTGTGTGTGTGTGTTCTTGTTCAACCTTCCGAGTTTGAGGAAAGTGGTCATAAATATACAGTAGCATCTGTCCAATATCAGTCCTGTCCTGTCAGGTATGGATATCAGCCTGTTCCCCCAGACAACCTCTGATCTACCCCAGCAGAGAGACACTTCCCAATGACCAGCACAGATGGATTTGCATATGTATAAATCTTAAAGTATGGAAATGCTTTTTAAAAAAAAAAAAAAAAAACTTTTCTCCTTGTCACACCATATGGTGAGAATTTCATATTACACTTAAAATCGTATCCTTTTTTATGCAATTAAAAGGATTTTGTAGTGTTTTTCTATGTACAATGTCATGAATTTTTAGATTTACTACACTTCATAGAACCATAGTTCAGCCCCACTTCCTGTCAGTCCTTCTAAACAGGAAGTGACACTTCAGGACATGGTTATAGATGGTACCTATTTTTCTAGCCTAGCTTCAGTGGGCAAGTGATAGAGAGAGTGAATCAGTATGTCAGTGTCAGAGGACGCTATGGTGACAAGCACTCTAAAGATGAACGGTTGTGCTGTTCTAAGTTTGAACTAAGTTCATTCATTTCTCAGTAGAATTTCAAGTACAAACACTTTTTTTGTGTGAAACATGTCAAAGTGCCACCCAATGTCTCTATCGGAGTTAAGATTAGGAATGCAAATATCTATAGCAAACTCAAAACCGCTTTGTTTGGCCCTCTGAAAATGAAAAAAAAAATAGGAATCAGATGTTAATATTTATCCCTAAAGCTGTTCCTGAGCAGTACAACCCAAAATGTACACAGCACATTTTACAGAAGAGTCTTTACAAAGACTACTTACCACTGTGAAACATTCTGCTCAAGTTGTACTTGCACAGATGGCTCTAATCAATCGGCTTGATCATCCGCATTTTCAGAATCCGACTCAGGCTTGAACTAATACGATAAAACATACTACATTATTATTAACTGTGTTTACAATTGCTCAACACCTTGGAAGCTGAAGTTCACCATTATGGTAAGCGGTGTTACATTTCTGACACATGATTTGAGGTGTTTGGATAATCAAAAACACTGGGTCAGCTGGCCAACCAGAGCGCATTGAGCTTTTCAGAAGAATGGGCTTTGTAGAAATCAGTGCGTTTCAGACAGACTGGGAATAGAGCTGCAATGTACCGGATGTGATAATTAGTGTTTCTTTGAACATTAAAGCATGTCAACCTATTTTATTACATCCAATAAACTAAATAATGAACTTTTAGAATAGCATCATGTGACCCCATTAATATGTTAATTCATATTATTATTATTATTACTTTTTTTGGGGGTGTTTGGGATGTGTAGTTTGCTTTTTACAGCGCATCATTTGAAATTATATAAATACAGATGATTTTATAACATTATTTCACTGTTTAGCCGAAAACTTGGTGACTCTTTATGGCTTGATTTTCATATTAAAATGGTGCATTCACACTGGATGCGAATAGCGCATCAGGCTTGGATGATTTCAATGTTAAGTCAATGCAAAGACACGTTACGCGTGTAAAAAATGCAGCGCGAATGAGGCGTAGCGCATGGTGCGGTAGGCGTGAATACGAATTGAGCGTCTGCCGCATTAAACGCGAATGATGTAGTTAGTGCTATTTGTGCATTCATGCGTTTGACGGGAATTCGCGACTGCCGCCCGAGTTGAAAAATCTGAACTCTGGCGTCAATTCGCACTGCGTTAACCAATCAGGAGCCTGCTGCTTGCTCATGTGGTGAAGGATCTGGATGCTTCAATAAATTATTTTGTAATATGACTAAATGCCTGGTGTGGTTCTAATGCACAACAAAGCAAATATTTTATCACTTAAAACTTTATTTCATTATACGAGACTGAAATAATTTTTGTATTGAATGTTATTTATTCCATATCTAGATTATATGAAATATTTTTATGGTGAAAAGACAACCAACATACATGTGCAGAAGTGTCTGGACGTGACAGAGAAAAAAAATCACAGGACAGGTTAATAACTTTTGGAGGCTGGCTCTATGTATCATCAAAACAAATGACAGATTAGATGGATGAGAGCGAGGGTGATCCTCCCTCAGATGCGGGACAACAGGTCATCAAACTGGGCGCGGGACAGGTGGAAATCCCGCTGACAGCGACCGTCAACCAGTGCAGCTCCTGGAGCGAGCAAATGGTGATACTCGCCAAACGGTTAGCCTCTGAAAGGTCTGGTGGACACACATATACGGCGACGATGATCCCCACGCCGCTGTTCTGCTCTCCAGAGAAAATACAGAGCGGTAACTCTCTCGATGAATGCTTGATCAACATAAAAAAGATGGCCGCCAACGGGTTTCGATTCTGACGCGCGTAAATTTCACTTTTTTTTTTTTTTTACGCGTATCAGTTTCACTCTTGAACCGCGAATTAACACAACACGGTAGACGTTAATATTTCGACTTTTAGCGCGTAAATTTCGACTTTTTTTTTTTTTTTTTACGCGTATCAGTTTCACTCTTGAACCACGAATTAACACAATGCGGTAGACGTTAATATTCACGTCCGGTGTTAACGCACAGTGTTAACCAAAACTACACTCTTGCCAAAAAAACCTGGCACATTTGTATAAAATGGTAATCTGCAATTGTTATCTTAAAGAACTATTTCTACTTGATTTAACCCAAGAAAAAAAAAATGTGCATGTATGTATTTAGATGGATTCAGTGATGTTAAATAATATGTTTTATTTATAATCAGTAATAGTAATAAGTATAAATGTATAAAAAGTAATACGTTAATTTTTTCAGTGTTGTTGGCCAGCCTTACTAGCTAGGTTATATGTCGAAACGCACCGCTATGATTAACCTACTAGACCAGCACCAAACCAGCATGAACGACATGCCGGTCTTTTCAGAAGGGATTGCAGCATTATAGAGCAAAAATGGTTGGAGGAAGACTGTGGAATGAGCTTTACTAGACAGCTGGAGATGGCTGTAAATATCTTTCTCAATTTCCGTCCATCCATCCATCCCTCCACCCACCACATGTTTCATTTGGCGGCCGCTTTTCTTGAGGTTTCCCTGATGGATCTCTCAACAGCTGCAGCCAGCCCAAACCTTCTGTCTATGAGTATTGAATGAAACGTGTCTCAATATTGAGCTCTGTCAGAGTTCACCAGTGGGCACGTGGTCAGCTGTAGCTACAGACTTCATTATGCATACACATTGATTGCTGCAGATTGTGCCGCTGGCATACTTGCCTGAATTTGCTGTATGTTTTTTCTTCACTCTTTCAAAGCAGTAGAGAATTATGCCGGTCATGTCTATAATCTCAGCAGGAAAGAGAAATGATATCTGAATTATAAAGGACTGTAGACTCTGTCCTTTTAGAATATATTCATCTGTATTGTGTGTTTTTCTTGGAATCCTCTAATCCTCTAGTTAAGCTATAGGAACATTACTGTTTCTTTAAATGCAGTTTTAACAAAAAATCACCCATTTTGAACGGAACTAAGGCTTAAAGTTGCAGTATGTAAAAATGACTAGTGATTGAAATGGATCCCCGCCCACTCCTCCACAGATTCGACACTCATGCTGGTTGCCAGTTTGAGAACACGCAACAGGATTGAGCGCAATGGACAATTTGTCCACCTGTGTCCCTGTGTCCACCAAAGCGTTTTGTTTTTTTTTGTTTTTCAAACAGCTGGCGTATTTGGCTGTAATTTTTTTCAATGGGAGCGGCACATTTTTAAACCACCATAAGCGCTGAGAATTCTGCGTTTTCTATCCGTTCACCAAGGGTTTAAGAATGTTCGACTTTAGGTAAAACACTGCGCTCATCACTGTCACTTTTTACCCAGCCGTCCAATCACAGTGGAGGAGGGGCGGGACAAATATCACACAACCAACCGTCACATTCTGCTTGTATAACGTCAACAAATGACAACAAGCACATACATTTTATAGAAACAACACTAAAACGCTCTCAAGCGCCCACAGCTTGATGATGTTTTCAGCTAAAAACGCTTTGGTGGAATCGCAGCCTTTACACTGTTAGTTAAGTTGATTTATCAGAGTTTTAGTGTGCCTCTGGACATAGAGCTTTTAAGATGGATTCTGAGGCTCTTTAGGTCCAACGCATTCTCATCCTAGGGCATCATATAACTGACACTTTTGGCCATGCGTCTAAATCCGTCGCACATGGCAACCTTTAGTGTCAGTTACTGTAGATGACGCGGGTAGGTTTAGACCACTAGGAGGCGCATCTCATATTGACGCTATAGGGTGCCATGTGCGTCGGATGTTGACGCATGGTCAAAAGCGTCAGTTAGATGACGCCTTGGGATGAGAACGGGCTGCAGGTCGAATAGAAACTGCGATCCCTGACCTAGTTTGTTTGCTGACTTCCATTGGTACAATACGCTGTGTTTTCCGCCGGCTGGCAACACAGGTTGTCGAAATGCTATTGGGTGAATTGGCAGTGGGCGGGTTCACACAGACCAAAACAAAAACGGACATTCCGACACATATTTCAAAGTAGAATAACTGGCTGTAAACTAGTTTTTTGGAGAAAAAAGTATGTCAACAGAATGTTTCCAAAATATCTGCAAACATATTATGGTATTTTTATTTGGGCTGTCAGTTAAACGCGTTATTAACGGCGTGAACACAATAATTTTAAGGGCGTTACTTTTTTATTGCGGGATTAACTGTGTTTTTGGCCTAGCAAACTTTGTTGTTTTTTTCAACACGCTTTTGCAACAGGACGTGGCGCTGCCCATTCATTTCAATGGACATTTTGTTGCTTCATCGACCAAAGCTCAAGCGGATCTAGCTAGACCGGAAACAAAACAGGCACGACGACACACTCTTGTTTGGGTCTGCGAGCCGGCCAAATAGTAGGTTAACGTTACGTTTTGAGTGAATGACGATTGCGAGACGCTGAAATGGACGCCAATAAGATTCTGAATTGAAAGTTTATCTTTAAAAAGTTGCCAAATGGTTCCATTGATGAGGCCAAAGTGATCTGTGTGTTTTGTCGTTGTAAACCGAGCTATCAACATAGCAGCATGTCCAGTCTGAAACACCACTTGATGATGGCAAAGCACACAGACACACACACAGCTGATGCGAATTCTCCGCCACCTCATCAATATCAGGACCTCGTCAGTATTTCTTTTACTCTTTTATTGATGGACTGTGTTAACATTGTGTGAGAGATTATTTGAGTGAGAACGTGAGAATTTGAAATTGAACACAGTATGCCAATGTTGTTTTCCAAACTGATCTCATGAAGTAGCATGTGTATGACACGCCAATTCGTATTTCCATTTTTGCCGTGCTATCAAGACGCATAATCGCTTTTCAGCGTGTTTATGAACACCGTTGACTTAACGTTATTACTGTATATATAAATATATGACTTACCTCAACCCCGTCCCTAAACCTAACCGTCATTGGGGTTAATGGCATTTATGACTGTTCCCTTACCATCCTAGGAAAAAAAAAAAGATCGCTCCCCAGATGTAGATCTACAATTTGCTTCGTTTCGCGCGGACATTTGACGACGTTGCATCACTCGGACGTTAATGGCGTAGACATACATGCATACACGCGGATACATGCGGATAGCTCAAAATGCGTAGAGATAACACGCCACTTGACTCGAAAGTGGCGTGTATGTTTATGCAAAAGTCATGATGTCATGTTGTGTTTTCAATAAAAAAAACTTTTGCACAAAGCAAGCCAATCCACTTTTCCATCTAGATAAGAGCATTAAAATGGGACAAAATAATGTGAAGACATTTAAAGAATAGTTAAAAATGTCCAATTAATCGCGAGTGTCGAAATGCGATTAATCGCGATTAAATGTTTTAATCGTTTGGCAGCACTAATTTTTATGCTTTAGTACAGTCAAAAAATTACATACAGCACCAACTAAAATGACTCACTGTATGTTCGAAATAGATTACTCCATAATAATACCCAGCATTCAGAGATGTTTGCTGTTTTTTTTTTTCTCAGTTTTATAAATTACAGCACTGGTTGGACTAGTATTCTGGTGTTCGACCATTTTGTGGCTTGTTCTTGTTTTGTTCTATTTCAATTTCAAAGCCCAACACGGCACGGCTACAAATCCTCCCCTTAGCTATGTTTAACAACAATGAAATATTCCACCACAATGTATGTGACAAATCAGAGTTTAAGACCCTCTTCTTGGGAGCAGTAATACATTTTGCGTACATGGCTGGCCTACTGTGATAGAGAACAAAGTGCCTGAAGTGTGTCAAGCTTTTCTCTTGGATGCATCCGTGCCCGTTACTCTGCGTTCATTGCAATATTTAAATGTGCTCAAATCTGAAATGCTTATTTATTCCTGCCCTCCCCTCTACAAAAAAAAAGAAATCCATTTTAGCTGAGTGCTTCATATATCCCGGAGGTAAGGAATAGTGATTGCTGGGCTGGACATGGATGCATTATGCATGAAGTTTCCCATGTCTCTCTATCTCTCCCTACCCTTCAGCACAGCTGTAGTATTTTTTATTTTTTTTAAATGAGAGGGCGACTGAAAGAGAGCAAGAAACGGAGAGAGAAGGTGAAGGATGGAATCTCTAACTTCATTGAAATAAGGAAGTGTGCGGTTGGAAACGGCTCCTGCTGCGCAATCCTTCATACTGTCTAATCTATTGCATTCAGAAATGACTAGGAGAGCTGTAAGTCATTGAAGTTGCCCTCAGTCAAGGACAGAAGCACTAGGTCTTCTGGACGGCCCTGCAGGCAACAGCACAGGTGTATGTGTTTTTGTGTGTGTGAGGATCAAGAGATATCCGACAGATGGTTGGAGGTGGTTTATTCACAGCAACAGATTTGTAGTATAGCAGAGCTTGGCATTCTCATAGGGACTAGTGGAGATGAATTATTTATACGTCATGAATTATCTGCCAGGGAACAAACCTTTGGAACGCTGTTCCCTTTAATTAGGCAAAAGTGGCCAATAGTCACTTAATGATACATTTAGTTGCATTAGTGGCCGAATTAGTGTCTTACCTTAGATCAGTGGATCTCAACCGGTTTTGCTTCAAGGGCCAGATTTGACAGTGGGCATCAGGTGGTGAGCCTTTAAAAAAAAAAAAAAAGAAGAAAGAAAGGAAAGGAAAGGAGGCCAGATTTGATGATGTGTACTGCTGGGGGCCGGATACCTCTCCTTCATTTTTTATATGTGGACATAACTGCATAATTTGTAAATTATGCAAGGTGGGCAACATATAATATAATTTAATAGACAAGCTCTGGGCAATTTG
Source organism: Pimephales promelas (assembly GCF_988280905.1). Lineage (NCBI taxonomy): Eukaryota > Metazoa > Chordata > Actinopteri > Cypriniformes > Leuciscidae > Pimephales > Pimephales promelas. The sequence continues at coordinate 15,083,880 of NC_142781.1, forward strand.
ATATTCATCCTCGGGCCATAATTTGCTCGTGGGTCAGGCTTTGGACACCCCTGCCTAATGCAGTACTGAAATTATCAAACACATGTACTTAGTTTAATAATATTGACATTAACCACATAGACTCATTAATATGCAATTTTGATTTCTAAATGTCTTACTTTTTATAATCACTTACAAATAAAATGAAGGAATCAATTAACAATAATGTATATTTTTAAATTAATAACTTTTCATATATATATATATATATATATATATATATATATATATATATATAAGAAGTGTTCAGATGCAAAAACCTCTAAATGCCATTTGAAATTTTCTTCTAGAATGATCATTTTTATCAAGCTTGTATATATTTAAGTTCAGTGATTTCTTTTTTGATCAATTTATAATTTCTAAATTAACCATTATTTACAAACCAGTTATTTAGGAGTTGTCATTGGTTCACACGATCATTTAGAAAGTGCAAGTAAATGATTAATAAAGTATTTAAATGTACATTCATATATATTGTTATTTAGACATGTTGTAATAGTTATTCAGTGTGTTAATACATGCTTTATTAACGTGTATTATTAACATGTGAAACATATTAATTCACTGGGGGTTTTAACCAGAATTGAATGTGGTTAACTGGTTCTGCCCAATCTGGATGTCTAAATGCAGTGAAGTGAACAAGTTCTTAGTTATTTTTTTGTGGTTGTGTTCTATTGTGTTTTGAAAAAAGGTGGGCCAACCTTTGACCTGACCTTTGATTGGTCTGCTAGATTGCACTGCAGAGAGAGGCAGTGACTCAGGCTTTTTTGACAAGTTGCTTAGTAACAGAGTGATGTGGCCTCCATACAGTCTAAATGCGGCTCTCTGCCTCACCTGCTTCATGCTCCCTATAGAGAAAAACAGAGGAAGTGTTTTTGTAAGCTTACTGAAAGCCTTTATTACTGAAGCCTTGTTCCATGGCCATCACTTTGTTTTAAAAAGTTGTGGGGTCTGTTGTGTTGGGTGGGTGCTCAGATGTGTAGATTACAAAATGGTGAAGGCTTAGCTCATGAATATTTATGCACTAAAAATGAAATCTAAATCATTTAAATAATTTTAATAATTAGTTATGGAAAAATATTGGTTAAAATAATTTAATGCATTTATTCCACCTGACCCGCAACAGATCTACGTAGTTCATCTTACATTTAATATACAATATATATTTTGATTTGTGACAAACATGATGCAGGTCAACATCAGCTGCATGATATAGCCTAATGCAGTTACAATACCTCTAAAATTCAAGATATCAGAGCAAAAATGCCCCTGTACGAGTTTTTGTCTCATATATAGGTTAACTCAAATCTTCCCTTCCTGGCAACAATTTTAAAAGGTTTTGTTGCATAATCACCTTTCTGTTCGTAATCTTTTTTTTAGCAGTTTCAATCTGTTTTTTGAAAATTTCATGGCACTGAAATGCCTGTTTAAATAACTTACTAATGACTAACTTTTGGCCTCTGATGCTGGATCTCCTACTCTTCTTATTCTTATCCTAGAATAGTGGTGCATGGATCATCCTCTTTTACTTAATTGGCATGAAACAGTTTTGTGTATTTCTTTCACTGTTTAAACTCATTTAGACCAAACGCAGACAATTTGTTGCTTAAATAGGTCTGATATTGGATCAGTTTCTACTGAGTTTCTACTGGAATCCCTCACGGCTCAATTTTAGGACCCTTACTTTTTAGTCTTCACTTATTCCTACTTTGCCAACTTTTACAAACTTATAGATATTAAGTATCACTTTTATGCCGATGAGACACAGATCTATATTCATTGTAAACAAGTGAGGTTGTCTCATTGCTCACTAAATATACTGTATTTCTGAGATAAAATCATGGATGGCTAATCATTTTCTTTGCCAAACAACAGTGTTTTAGAAGAAATTAAGGAATCTAGGGAATTTGTCATTCATATTTGACCCTCATGTTTAAAATGTTTTAAAGATATTGCAAAATTGTGTCCAATGCTATCAATTTCAGTTGCAAAAACGTCAATTAATTAGTTTTTTTTTCTCACATTGATTATTGCAATTCGCTTCTGGGCAAATCATTGCACTGGCTACCAGTTAAATTCAGAGTTGATTTTAAAGTTCTTATGCTCACATATACTTCACAGACGGGCTCTGGAGTTTTAATCTCAGCTTTTAAAACCACATAATCCTAACCGGTCTTCGCCCCTTTTTTTAGCATAGTATGTTGGTTGTCCATCAAACACGATGCTCTGTTGGGTTACAGAGCTTTTCGTATTGTTGCTCACAGGTGAAAACAACTTCCAGTTTTTCAAATTAATGAAGAAGTCTCATATTTGAAACATATTTGAAAACATTTATTTTTTAAGTTCTCTCACTGTTGCATTGTTGATTTATGTTTAAATACTCGATTGTTCTATTTTTGATTTATTTTGTATTTTCCTTGTATTTTCAGCTTTTAATGCTCTTCGAGAAGCCCCAAAGGCGCTGTAGAAAATAATGTAATTATTATTATATTTTATATACAATATTGTCTGTTTTTGCTATTTTTTTTTTCCCAAAGTCTGAGCAGATCTTTGTTCCAATCATCATATTTTGCGGTCCTTGGCATAAAAAGTGGTAATATGTTTTGTGTTGAGTACAAGTAGTTCTGATCCAGATACCAGGGTTTAAAAGCAATAGATTGGAGTGTGTGCTGGAAGAACATTGCCTTTGTCACTTTCTGCCATGGATTACATCATCAACAATCACTCAGAAAAAAGAAATGACAAATTCCAGAGCCAGATTGGCACTTATTTTAACACGCATGAAATAATGGCAGTGTGTTGTATTGTATTAGAGACATTCCTGCCTTAAACTATTTCATAAAGTGGTGTGGATAAAATAAAAAGTGATGTGGACATTGCCTTCTCGTCAACACCATAAGTGACGTCTATGGTTGTTAAATGAAAGGACAACAGAAGAACAAATCAAAAAGATACTGTATTACAAAAGAGAATGAGAAAAACAGATGAAACAAAAACTAAATTGATAACAGATTGAAATAACCATAATGTAGGGAAAAAAAAGAAGTTTGTGGCAGAAAGTTGACTTTTAACCTGACCTTTGAGAAAACTCTCCTGGTTTCTCACACTTTCTCTCCTCCCCTCCTCTTCTTTTGCCAAACTGTCACATCGTATTAGCAACCCTTTCTCAGCCTTGCCCAAACGTCTCTTCCGAGGAGCAACAACACATAAATTAATCAGCAGAGATCCGTCAGATAATTCTGATCAGGGTCTGAGCCAAAGAAGTCTTGCAGCATGAGAATACCATGTAAAATAAAGTAGGATAGCGCATACTTTGATACAAATATGAATACATTAATTTCTATCACCATCTCTGTAAGAGAGGAGCCATGCATAATGAATATGGTGGCAATCTACTCTATAGAAACTATGTTAATCTAGGTTCAATAAACTCTGCCAGTGTGCGTGCAAGAAGAGGTTCCCGGTGAGCTGTAGTGCTTATATAGATACTGCATCCGAAATCACACATCCATACTATATACAGTAGTTGCGAAAAACATTGTTTCAAAAAAAGTATGTTAGAATTCAGAGAACTCATTAAAGAGTCGGCAAAAAAGTACCTGGAAGACCTTCTACTTCCGGCGAGATTCTGAAGTGTGCATACAATGGTATTTCATGAGGCCCTGGGAGAATGGCAGGATTTGTGAATGGCAACCAAAGTCCCTTTCAATGATGCGATTCAACTGACGCTGGTAGATCACGTGACTAGTGCAGCATGGTGAAGTCTGGTTTGTGCCATTTCCTTATCCCATAACTATCCCTAATAAATTGGCTATATATATATATATATATATATATATATATATATATATATATATATATATATATATATATATATATAGACCATTTCACAAGATGTAAACAAAACTGGTCCAGAAACACTTCCTGTTTCAGATTGTAACTGTTTTCTTTATTTTACATGTAAAGAAGAAATCTTAAAGATGTTTGTTTAACTTTTTGATTCAGTTTTAAATGTTCTGTTGGTTGTATTTTATCCCAGCTTTTATGTAGTGTTAAAAAACTGAAACAGGAAGTGCTTCTGGACCAGTGTTGTTTACATCTTGTGAAATGGTCTATATTTGTATGGACTTTAGTATTTAGTTTATTTTTTTAAAGTAGTTAAATGCAGTTACAGTTGATTTAACATTCTCCAAATAATCCAAATAAAAGTAGGTTGAGTGGCCAAAGCAAACATTTTTCATTTTTTTTTTAAAACGTTGTTATTATTGTTTGAGTGTTTTAAGAAATAAATTATAAATATAGTTTGTTTACTTATTAAAGGTCCCATTCTTCATGTTTTTTGAAGCTTTCATTGCGTTTACAGTGTGCAATATAACGTGTTCATGTTTTGCGTGTGAAAAAAAAACAGTATTTTTCACACAATTTACTTATCTGTATAAAGTCAGAATTGTGAGATGTAAACTCACAATTGTGAGAAAAAAGTCAGAATTGTGAAATAAAGTCACACTTCTGTCTTTTTTTCTCACAATTGCGACTTTTTATCACCCAATTCTAACTTTATATCTTGCAATTCTGACTTTATATCTCACAATTCTGACTTTTTATCACGCAAATCTGACTTTATATCTCACAATTCTGACTTTATATCATGCAATTCTGTCTTTATATCTCACAATTCTGACTTTATAACACGTAATTGCGACTTTATATCACGCAATTCTGACTATATCTCGCAATTCTGACTATATCTTGCAACTCTGACTTTATAACTTGCAATTACGACTCTTATATCACGCAATTGGGACTTTTTACCTCGCAATTCTGAGAACTAAAGTCAGAATTGGAGGATATAAACTCGCAATTGTGAGATAAAAAGTCACAATTATTTATTTTATTTTTATATTCAGTGGCGGAAACAAGCTTCCATGGTATACAGCTGTTTTCACATTGTAAAAAATATGTTCATGATTTGTAATCACAACATTTTTCTTTTGTCAAATCAACTTAACTTATGATAATATTTTGAGTTTCTGATGATTAAATCAATCTCCTTCATTGTATTAACTCCATTTTTCCATTTCAATGAACTTAAAATTTAAGGCAACCACGTTACTGCCGATGACTTCCTTGTTCAATGAAGTCCCTCCTTCAGAAAAGTGTAACGATTTCTGATTGTGCCAGCAGTTCCTGTGTTGTGATTGGACAGCAGCTTATCGCACGTTGCCCGGAAAGGTCACAGCTCTTACCATAAATCGGAGATGCATGCGCTGATTGTTCTTGTAAAAATGTCAAACATATTACCATATCAATTTGAGCCTGAATCAGACCCGGAGAACATAGATGAAGAGAATCAATTAGAACCTGTGGGCGGAGATTAGTCAAAAAAACTGTTCTAATTACATCATTAAAAAAGGAAGTAGAGGGATGTAGTCCAAACCGGACGTTCCCTGTACGCTTTGAAAGGGGACTTCTGTTAAATAAAATATCTCACTAGGCATTGAACTTTGAGCTTTATAATTTTACAGGTATTATTTATGCTCTAACAGCAACATTACACACTAACTAAAGTTTGAAAAATGGAAACGCGAAGAACGGGACCTTTAAATGTAGTTACATTTTGTTTTGATTTGATGTTTGTGCAGTTACTTTTTACATGTTTGAATGTCACCTCCTTCAATAAACAGTCTGTATAAAAGCCCCTGTAATATTTTCCCGAAAGACTACTGTGCCCACCCCCCATTTTTGACAATGATTGAATCAGTTTCCAGACTTGACCCCAATCAGCCTCAGTCTCGGGGCACTGACAGCCACCCCCCACCCATCAACCCCTTACACCTGTCAAACCCCTTGTCTATTTCCTCTTTACATAATGGCAGTCATGAAACCCACTGTGCAGTAATGAGGCCTGTCTGCTTTCTGAGGAGATCTGAGAAGATCCAATTGTGTCCAATGTGGACTCGTGCATTTTCTGTAAATCTGCTTTGAAACGATGTGTATTGTGAAAAGCACTATACAAATAAATATGAATTGAATATTTTTTTTTTCTCTGCTTTAACACACACACACACACACACACCATTTTTAACTGTTATAACTCAGCTGAAGGGGTTAAATTTATATTGGCACTACACACACACATAGTTATGTGCACATTCAAACACTTTTAAGACTTCCCATGCCACCAGCAATAACAGAATGATTAGATGAGTTTGCGGTTGTCTACTTTGCCCTGCGGGAGCAGATTCACATTGGTGTTTCACATTGATTTTTGATGAATATTGTTTTTCTTCGCCAAAACAAACACCATATTTTTGTGAGTTTTTCCCGAAGTAGTCGGCTTGTGACAGCTGGTGGGCTAGTCAAAATGCAGACCGCTTTGAATTAGCTGATTGCTTTTTGAGTAGAGTGAGCTGGAGGCTTGGATAAGGATCTCTCGCTGTGTGACTTTGTGCCAGAGAACCTGTGGCATTGAAACAATATATTGTTCGTCACACTTTTTCCTAACACAGACAGTGTTTGAAATAATGGTTCTGAAATCATCTTAGACTTGCTCAAATGTCTCTCATGCCACTTCCTGTTTCCTTTACAGACGTTTCACATTTAAATGCACATTTGCACACTCGGGCATGCATGTTGTCTCTTCTGGTATTGTTACTGTTACTGTAATGTGAGAGTTAAATTGCCAATGCTAGTGACTCTGATTGGATATTGGATGTGCTCTGTTTGGATTGGAGAATATTTATTCAATTCTAATGAACGTTAAAAATAATTTAGTAAAATATGCTGGTAAATTAGATTGACAGACAGGCAGACAGATACAGAGACAGACAGACAGACAGACAGACAGACAAGCAGAGAGAGGTATGTTTGGAGCACAATCTCTGTCATGGATGGATGGATGGATGGATGGATGGATGGATGGGTGGGTGGGTTGGATGGATTAATGGATGGATGGATTGGATTGGATGGATGGATGGATGGATGGATGGATGGATGGATGGGTGGGTAGGTAGGTGGGTGGGTGGATGGATGGATTTTGGGTGGATGGGTGGGTGGGTGGGTGGATGGATTGATGGATGGTTGGATGGGTAGGTGGGTGGTCGGATGGATGGATTTTGGGTGGATGGATGGATGGGTGGGTAGATAAATTGTGGAGCTTATAATATGACAAAATGATTTGAATTTGAATTGTGTAAATTTGAATTATGGACAAGTGTAATCTACCAAAAATGAATATTTGGCAGTTTAAATAGTTCTGAATTTGATTTCTTTAAACAAATATTCAACGTTTGAAATTTAATGAATTTAAATGTTTTTCATGGCTGAATTTTATAGACATGTTTTTTTTTCTTCCAAAAAGCTATTTAGTCCTCAACTGCTGCAGTTGCACAGAACATGTTTATTGCAACTACATAGTAAAAATGTATTGGCTACATTAAATCTTTTTCTCATCAATCAACCAGACTAACCAATGACTTGACATCATGCCTTGTTACTACTTTGCAGGCTGGTGGTGGTGTAATGATGTGGGGGATGTTTTCTTGGCACACTTTAGGCCCCTTAGTGCCTATTGGGCATCGTTTAAATGCCACATTCTACCTGAGCATTGTTTCTGAGCATGTCCATCCTTTTATGGCCACCATGTCCCCATCCTCTGATGGCTACTTCCAGCAGGATAATGAACCATGTCACAAAGCTTCAATCATTTCAAATTGGTTTCTTGAACACGACAATGAGTTCACTGTACTAAAATGGCCCCCACAGTCACCAGATCTCAACCCAATAGAGCATCTTTGGGATGTGGTGGAACGGGAGCTTTGTGCCCAAATCTCCATGAACTGCAAGATGCTATCCTATCAATATGGGCCAACATTTAAAAAAAAAATGCTTTCAGCACCTTGCTGAATCAACGCCACGTAGAATTAAGACCGTTCTGAAGGTGAAAGTGAAACACAGTATTAGTATGGTGTTCCTAATAATCCTTTAGGTAAGTGTATAAGCTAGGTAGACAGACAGATGGATAGAATATTTGTTTGTAAATATTGGATACAATACTTTTTTGTACCTCTAACATTCCCATGGTCCTCTGTTTATCAGAGCCATAGGCTTTTTTGTTTGTTTGAGTGAATGTCTCTGCCAATGTGTGTGTGTGTGTGTTGTTTTTGTACATGTTTAAGGTGTTGTGTGTGTTTTTTCTAAATGACTGTGTGCATATGCATGCCTGTTTATAGTGTGATGGAGAGGGAGAGGGAGAGAAATATACATGGCAAGTTTCAGGCAAAGCTATTTTCAAAAGGTCACATCTCATGTAATGTGAAATAGCGCTCTGTTTCTTATTCACAGTAGCTCTCTCTCTCTGTACCTTTGTTCATCCATGCATGCTTCTTTAAGGTGGCTGTTTTAGCACATGTGACAGACTATAACCGGCCCACCTGGCTTTAAAGTGCATTGGAAAGGAAAGAAGGCAACAGAACACACTTTCAGAATGAACTCTGTGGTATGAAGTATCTGTGTAGATGTGTAGTCATCATTCATTGGCTGGGGGAGCATTTTCTCAGACATCTGTGTTGTTCGGAGGGATATGCAGATAAATATGCTGGCATCAAGATGGAAATAAAAGATGGTGCGAACACACGCTATGAACCCACCATTCGGTTCCAACTATCAATTATTCAGTGATGCCTATTGGCAAAATGAAATGGGGGAGGGGGCTTGAACATACTATAACATGCAAAAAATAAATAAATAAGCTACATACAGATCAGCTAACAGAAAAAGAGAGACCAACGCAATAAATGGCTTATAGAAGGTCTGGAGAAGGGGAAAAACACATGAAAGAATAAAATCAGTGCTGCAAATCTGTGACGATAAGAACCATTTTATTTTCTTTAAATGGATTTGGTGCTTTTGAACTCTAACATACCATTATAATTGTGGTATCAGAATTACACACTACTGTTATATTGCATCATCCAGTCAATTATCCTGCAGAACTATTTTTGCTCCTTTTCCTGATTAGATCAGTACTAGGGCTGGGTTGAAACACATCGATTTTAATCCATTTTCATTTTGATGGTAATTTCAATTCTTAAATCCCAACAATCGATCTTTTAATTTATGGCGTTTTCAGTTGATGCGTGAACTTAACTTTCTTAACATTATTTGTTGCGCCCATCTTGTCCAATAATCGCTATAAGCTTTGTGCTTTACTTTTGATATTAAACCAATTTTAGGTTATTACGAAAATTAAATACCGTTTTTGCACTCTTTAATGTGGCGTTTATTGTTCCAACAAATGGTCATTGAAGTGAGGTGTTTCGTCTACCTCAGGAAATCAAACTAAATATTATATGAGCTGTTTTACATCACATGTATTTTATATAAGGTTTTTTGCACTAAAGTGGATATTATTATTTCTTTCGCAATAAACCTTACATTTAAATCAAATTAAACAATAGTAATAAATTAACTTTTTAATTCAATTAAACACAAGCAAAATATATACAGAGATTTGATGTTTAGATTTGTTATTTTTATTTAAATGAACATTAAAGTGTACATTGTACAATGTTTGTAAATTATGTTTTTATGAAAGTTATTATAAAATCATTCAAAAGTTTGGGGTTGATGAGCTTTTGTGATGTTTTTGAAAGATGTCTCTTTATTATTATTATCATTTTTTCAATTTGACCTAAAAAACTTTTTTTTTTTCTGTTTTCAGTATTCTTCAACATGTAATTAATTCACGTGATGGCAAATTCAGTGTCTCATATTCCTTCAGAACACATTTTAATATACTGATTTGGTGCTCATTAAACATTTGTTATTAATATCGATGTTGAAAAAAGTAATGCTGCTTAATATTTTTGTGGATATTTTTTACTCCTTTGAATAAAACGTTCAAAATAACCAAATTTATTTGAAAAATATAGTTTTGTAACATTGTAAAACATTAACTGACCCCAAACTTTTAAACAGTAGTGAATGCATGCAAATCTTAATATGTGATATGATATAAATATTATATGTTGCTGCTTTAAAGTGATTGTGTCACTCTGACCTACATGCATCAGTCTTGCCTTTATAGTTCCTCGTGTTTTCCCATCACATTGATAAGCGTACCATTCAACACTCTAAATTCTCTTTAATTTTAATAAAGCCATCAATCCCGAAATCTCCTGAGTTTCTTGTAGGCGGCGTTGTTCACTTTGGCAAAAAGAGCAAGTGTTTTAGCTGAAAATCTAATGTAGGAATCCTCAGTTCGTGTGTAACTGACAGAGAGAGAGAGAGAGAGCGAGAGAGAGACAGAGAGAGAGACAGAGAGAGAGAGAGAGAGCAAAAGGTGTTACATCTCTGTTGAGTGCAGATGGAGACAGTGTTCTGTAAATGCCCGTCTAATTGTTTCTCAAGACATCCTGCGCCAATTTCCCCTCCTACACTAGCAACGTGTTCGCACGCACTTCCACTAGAGCAAATGCTAATGCATGAACTGCCAGACGCAGGGATAAAAACTATCTCCTATGAATACCAGCCTGTCGCTTTGAATTTCCGCCCCATCCAGAGACTAGCCACTCAAGGTTGAATTGGTATTGCTTTACATGAGCACCAGGCAGAATTTAAATTGAGAAAGTACGCCAGCCACTGCCAAGTGTGTAGCAGATTGACATTTCCTTTGTGTATGAGAAGTGCTGTGGATTTACATATGCTGTTATGTAGACGTGTGGGATTTTAAACCTGGACATTACTCTCTCCGAGTGCCCCGAGGGAGAGGGCCGGCTCTTCCCCCGCGTCTGTGAGCTTTGCCTGCCCGCTACGTTATCGGGCTCCATTTACAGGGCAGTGAGGTGGGAAAACTGGCAGGTTGGATCTGATGAGAGAGGATGGAGTGTAACACTTGTAAATGTCAAGCTTCAGAGTAACTCTCAGTCCTGAGAGACCCTCACTCAAATCTCCTCCCTCTCTCAGAGCTCTGGGAGCGTCTCCAGGACAAGGTGTTTCTTTCGCTCCACTCCATGTTTATTCTCTTCCTCTGTCCATCTCGCTCTTTTATCCTCTGCTTTGACTGCCTTTTCTGCTCCGGAAAGTTTCTTTCCTCTAAATCTTGGTGCAATGATCGAGTCTCGATGCATTGATTAGAAATCCTGCGTACGCATCAATCTTAAAACATGGATTTTTGAGTCTTGAATCGTTTGTTTGCATCAATAAAGGTGCAGTCACACTCTTTCTACTCATTCTATACAGAACCATTAAATGTACTTTATCATTTAAAAATGGTGGGAAAAACCATGTTAAACATGAAAGGATTGTGCAATCATGTAAGTAATTTCTTATAGAACCTTTTTGGGATAAAGTGTTCTTTAGAATTGAGTCAAGTACCCTTGAGTTTGAACCTTTTTTTCCCCATTTGAGTGCACATTTAACAACATCTCGGCGAAATTGTGTGAGCAAAAAAAAAAAGTCAATTGTCAATAGTGTAGTGATGTATGAAGCACAGCTCACACAGAAGTCACTTTGAAACCAAGCAGATTTCTCTTGGTCTTAGGCGTGAATTTATGTGACCAACTTGAACATGAGCAAAATCCACATGGAAAACTATTTCACCCTGAAGCGAAACTCCCGAATACACGAATGCCTTTTGGAATGACTGCATTTCACACATTTTTAATTGCACAATGGTAAATGGGACTACCTCAATCAATTTAAAATGCGAATGAATTGCAATTTTGATTATGATTGGCTTTTTCCCATCTTTGCTCTCCATACCATCCGTATCAACACTTTTTCTGAACACCTCAGTTACTGACTATCATCACATGAGTAGATAACACAGCACTCTCACAATAGCAGGATGTTCTTGAGTCAAATCCACTCAAATCATTGATAAAGCTGCTAACTCATTGCTTGGCCACTACTACTGAAATCAAACGGCATTGCTTTTGAACAGTCAAATACACAAAAACTTGCATAACAAAGTCTGTCTTTGGCGAGTTTTCACATTAACACAGTCGGTTTTTTGTCTTAAGTGATTATAAATATGTCTTAAAGTGACAGCAGCCTAATATTCCTGTTGTTGTCTGTTTCTAAAGGATTAGTTCACCCAAAAATGATAATTATCCCATATCCCATAGGAGAATATGACTTTCTTCTTTCAGCCAAACACAATCAGAGTTATATTAAATAATATCCTGGCTCTTCCAAGCTTTATAATGGGAGTGAATAGTAACTGAGGTTTTAGAGCTCTAAAATGATAGAGCTAAAATGATAAAATGCTCTAAAATGATATGAAGTTTTTATATTCTATAATCTCTTTTAAACTCAGTGTTTGTATTTAGTCTATTAATGTATTAACTACAGTTTAACTATTACGCTAATTAAATACGAACTCATAGTTTACAAATGATTTTAAAATATTTTATTACACTATAATTATTATAAAGTGTACTAAATCTCTCAGTGTTTTCTTGTCAAATATTTAGTATGTATTTTTTTTTCAATAACCATGCATAAACAATATTCTCTCAAAAATACAAACATGTGCATACACGTTGCTCACATATTATGGTAGCTCCATTTGTAGAGTGTAATTTTACCTGTTCCATTAATATGTTTATGCACAACTGAAAAAAGCACAAATGTCAGGGCATGTCAAAACATCTCAAGGACCCCAAAAACACTGTGGGCCTGCTGCACCAGAGGGTTAAATAATTGAATCTTAAGAACAAATCTTCTCTTTTTTGATTCATTTGTGATTTCATGTCTTAATGTGATTATGGAGTCAAAGGCAAATCCTCAGAGATCCATATAATTTTTTTTTCTGATCTAGCATCAAGATCCTTTTAAAAGATTGTTCGGAATGCTTAGTCACCATTGTGATAAAATGAGTGGAATATGGAGGAAAAGAGTGTGACCGTGGGTGGGCTGAATGTGTTCTGGGACTCTTGCCATGCAAACAAACACTCACAAACACACTCTCATGCATAGATGTAATCTTCCACAAGCTCACAGTTTATTGCGCCTATGGGTATAATTTTATGCTTGAGTGAAATACTAGCTACTGTTCTGCATTCACTGTAGGGCAGAGACAATGACAGGGACAGAAACGCATGCAGAGGAACAGCTCAAACAAATGAGTCATAACTTGAAAAATCTACATCAAAAACATAAGACTATTCTAATAAATAAGAGCTATCACTCTGCAAACGTTACCATGATGACAGTCCTTTCGTGAAAAGACAGGTCTGTTTTTACGCTTGATAACCAAAGTTGGATTGTTAGTGGGTGCATTTTGGTTTATAAACCTCAGAAAATCTTAAGAAGAGATCAGTTGTCGATGTTGTCATTGACAAATATGGCTTACATTCAGATAACATATGGATTACATTCATATTACACACAATCATTTTATATACTGTTGTTACGCTGCAGGCAGGAATGAAGCGGAGAATAGATCCAAATGCGAGCACTTTTAATAATAACAAAACAAACAGGGAATCCAGGGAAAAACAAGAACAGGAGCTCAGAACAGGAACTTAGAAACAGCAAACATTTAAACAACGACCGACACCCAACAACTGAAGCACAGAGGTTTAAATACACAGACAAACAAGGGAACAAGGGGGCGTGGCAAATCAGAAACACCTGGGGGAACTAATCAACAATAAAAACTACAAAGGACTACAAAACATGGCACGGAACAGGAAATAACTAAAGTCCACACAAGACAAGGAAAACACAAGACAAGAATCGTGACAACTGTAAAATGTACTTTTTAAATGGTCATAAAGTGATGTTTATTTGCCATCACAAATATTTGTTTATTTTCCCTGGCCTCATGGGATAGTAAATTGTCAAATGGATGTGCACTTCACACACTACTAGCGACGTAGGCTTGCTCAGTCTGGGTTTGAATCTTAGGGTATCTGGCCTTTGTTGGGGGCTGGATCTGGTCTAGTTTTAGTCTAGTTTTGCATCTGAGGTGTCAGGTTTGGTCTGAATTTGGGTTTCAATTAATGCAGTTTGGATCTGGATCTAATCAAAGTTCCTTCAGGCAAGTCATTTGACTCGGTGGCCATCTTTGAAACGCCTCTCAGGCAGCTATTTTAGTAACGCAAGTACAGCTCCCATCTCTTTGAATGAGGAAGCATCAAATTCTCCAAAGCTGTTCTCAAAGCTTACGATTACATTTCATATTTGAAATCACCAATCATTTCTTATGTTTAAATAGTGTAGTTTATTTTTCAGGCTGAAGCAGCCACCGAGCATGCACGTGGCTTAAGCGCGCGTCTCAAAACACTGACTGTTTTTATAGCAACCTGAGCTTCTAACAGCAGCTGCAGTGATGTGACAACTTTACCAATCAGCAATTGGCTGTTTTATTTAGAAGGCGGGAACTTCCGCTACATTGTGCGTTGCACTTTCTCCCATTGATAGTAATACGAGTGCACCATCTTTGTACTGTATATATATATATATATATATATATATATATATATAAAGTGTAATTTTGGTCTGAATCTTGAGTAACGCTTTAGATTACAGCCCGGAAAGTACTGCATAACCTTCATTAATTTTTGTGTACCCATACTTACAATGTAAATATAAGGGAACAGTATTTTAAGTTTGGGGAATAAAAGGGGAATAACAACAGGAGAATTATTATATAAGTATTATATAAGTATTATATAACTAAGGGGTTTTTATTCTACTGTGATGATGCAACAATCTTACACGTGGGAGCAATTTAGCAACAACAACACTATATACATACTATATTGGCTTATTAAAAATTACAGAGTACATATATATGCATTTATAAAGTAATCTTTTTAACAAAAGTGCATTGAAAACCAAAACTATTGCAACTTTTGCTTAAATATTGGGGAACGTTAATGTAGTGGTGTTTGTTACTCTTGTTCCATGTAGTTACAGAGTAAGTACAATAAAAATGCATACACAATCTTATCACTCACTCGGAAACCTTTGTTTATTACCACTTACCCTGTAACCACAAGAAACAAGATATATTTCCCAGTATTTAAAAAAAAATGCAATAACTTAAACTTAAACATCTGCACTTTTGCTATCAAAAAAAACTTTACATACTGTTCCCTTATACTTACTTAAAAGTACTTTATAGGTACACTATAATTACCAAAAGTTACTCTGTAAATTCCTCTTAATTACACAGTAGTTTCCGGGCTGTAATCTAAAGCGTTACCGAATTCTAATTTTGACTCCCCACTCTTATCAACCTTCAGAATTTACATCATTTCCAATTTGATACAAGGTTGCTGAAGTTTAACAGTCCATTGAATATCATACATACTTTTTTTTTTCCAGATAATGATATAATCATTTGATTGATAAGATATAGCAGTAATTTCTTTCTTTCTTTGCAGCCTTGAAAAAAAAAAGCTCAGCATGTGTAATATTATAGTAAACTGCGTGTACTGTATATTGCTATGTCTTGTGTGCTCAGCCTCATTTGCTGAATTTTATCGATCAATAGCGAATCTCTGTTGTCATGCTGTTCTTCTTCTCCGTGATGTGGTGCAAACATCATTACCTAAAGCTGTTGTGGATCCATCCCCAGTTGCTAAGGTGGAAATCATGGGACCTGTTTGTTCATCTTCACACCTTTTTTTTCTCTTCACACCTCTATCATGTTTTCACTAATGGTCTCACGTGGGGTTGGGAATGCTGTGAGGAGCAACAGGAATCTAATGATGACATTCTGGAGTTATAGACTTAGAATTCATCTGGAAACTTACAAGGAACCTCATTTTCTGCTAAAACACCATGCTTATGATGACGTAACTGCTTAACATGGTGCTCTTTTTCTGGGTCTTTTAGTTTATTCAGTATTGAAAATATAATGTAAGCATACTTGACTTGAATACACTTTTTCTACTGTGAGCACCTTTTTAGTTTCTGATTTACAATTGTGATGCAAAGGTGATACTGTCTTGACTCTTGGCATCATATTGTAGCAAAAAAAGGAAAGAAAATGTAAAGCCATTTATCATCAGCTGAACTCAAAGATAAAATACTTTTTCTATGTACACACAAGGCCTATTTCTCTCAAATATTGTTCACAAATCTGTCTAAATCGGTGTTAGTGAGCACTTCTCCTTTGCCGAGATAATTTTTCACTTTTTACGTCGTTAAACATTTAGGCTACCATTTTTGACAGTTGTTATGATGATACACCGTGGATAACCTGCACACTTGTGTTACGATTTAAAAACTTTATTGTTCATCAGACGAAACAAAGGCATTTCATTTTCACATGCGTGTAAGCCAAGGCGGCGAAAAGGCAAGATTGCATATAAAATAAAATTTAAAAAATATACATAAAAAAGCTAGCCTGGGATAACCCAGAGAACTTCAGTGCAAATTTAGATTTGCTCTGAAAGTTAGTCTGGCAAAGAGCTCACTCAAACCCATTTCCAGTCCACAGAAATCACGGCATCAATCAGAAACTTTGGGGCGGGCTTTACACGATGATGACAGCGCTGGGATTTTGAAGCAGATTTTGTAGCATACATTACAAAGATGGATGCGGCCGTCGAACATCACTCGTTCGAATCAGCTATTACGTCTGTTTTAAGCGATTTGAACGTTTCCTTTTTGTTAAAAACCGAGCATAGAACAACACTCGGAGATGTGAACACTCGCCCGCCGCTCTGCATACGTCATCTCCATCATCGCTCTGATTGGTTTTAGGTCTACCCGCGACATCCGTTGGTGACGCCCCTTTGGAAATGATTTGTCTGTGACGCTTTGCCAGACCATAACTCAGTTACAACTGAGAATGGTCTGGTTTTAATCAGGCTATAAAAAAGCAATATTTGAACAGTAACTTTAGCATTCGAATAATATTGAATTTTTTAATATTCAAATTATATTCGAATTTCGGAATTCGTTCCAACACGCCTACTCTAAAATGTGCCTATGTGTGCATTCATTATATATATATATATGCGAGTATAAGCGAGAGAATGCAGAGAGACAAGAGGAAAATGGAGTGCGATCCTTTAATAAAGCATCGCCAATGTAAATCAGCAGCTTTGCTTAAACCTTCCCCAGAGCCACTCTTCATTATGACACCATCTCTCTTTCCACAGAAGTACCACTCCAAACCCAATATTGAGCTCATTGCTGGATAAATATCATAACCATGTCATTTAGAGGGGGGAAAAAAATGTGTTACACAAATTCAAATGAAGTTCAGCAGTGGTGAACTTTAGAAGACAAGCATTAAACACACAGAGAGAAAAGAGTGAGGATTTGATCGTGAAACGCAGTGGATTAAAGTCATTGTTCTGTCTACATGCTCAGCTGTGTCACTGACACTGAGAGGAGCTGTCACAGCATTCATTAAGAGAGAGATCCCAACACTCTCCTGTGGTTTGTCTGGGGATGTACTCGTTTACAGACAAGATGGGTCATACTAATAGGAGTGATTCGTACCTGGAGGGCAGGTCTTGGGGGTCAAATGTGCCCTCCACCTAATTAGATTCTGCTTTAGATGTTCATTGTCATTGTTGGTTAGAATTAAGTTGCCCAGTACAGATAAGATTGTATGTAAAGTATTAAATTTGATAGCACTTATGGAAAGTACGTTTTCAACAGATTCTAAACCCAAAACACTAAATCGAAACCGAGACCAATTGTCCAAAAACCAACCGTCCGTCCGTCCGTCCGTCCGTCCGTCTGTAATTGTTAATTTTATTAAACATATATAAACATGTGAACTGTTTAAATGTTCCACACATACATAAATGTTCCACACATAAACACATACTGTTTAAATGTTCCACACATACACATACACACAAATGAAATGTCATTTCATTTTTAATGTCATGAAATGACATTAAAAATTAATAGCTTATCAAACCAAATGTTGAAACGTTTTTTCAATTATAATTTTTAGTAAAATGATCAGAGTATAGATTCATCATGGTCTAATTGTATCTGAAAGGGTTAGGAAATGCTTTAGAGATTAAACTGGCTCTGACATGTCAAAAGTAATCATTGAAATCGCCACATTAAAGGTGTTCCCGTAACTGAAACAATGTTTACTTGATTGCATCATTTAATTTTTTTTTGTTGTTGTTTTTTTTTTTTTTTTTTTTTTTTTTGGCTCATCCACAAACGCAGACCCATTTCCTCTTGTGAGCGGTTGCAGCGGGTCTGACAGACGCTGCTATGCCTGTAATAGACAAATGAATAGAGAGGGGAATTACTGGAAGGCCCATCTCAAATCAACGCATCAATTCGCATCTCATCAGGGCATTGTGAGACAACATCAAAGAGAGAGGAGGGGGATGTGAGATGTGTGAGAGAGGAGTGAGAATGGAGGGCGTAATGGTTGTACATTGTGTTTCGCTTCACTGTTCCTTTGCTGATTAATACTTTTCAGAATATGTTGTTTTGACTTCACACTCAACGTTTCATAATGTTGTACTTTGCTAGGTTGACTAATTTTCAAATCCAATTTTGAAAAATTTTCTGTCCTATGAAAATAGTTTGGAGCAAAAAATTGTACCTTGCGTTTTTCCAAGTAAAAAGACTGACTAGGGTCTACTATTATTTATTTATTTATTTTTTTGGTGGCTGGTTGGCTTATGTGTGCAGTATTTGTAGGTCAGTACATTTGCATTGTGTGTGTGTGTGTGTGTGTGTGTGTGTGTGTGTGTGTGTGTGCACGGACCTGATGGGCTGCAAGGGCACAGACATGAATGTCGGGCTTGTAATCCAATCAACAAAAGGAGGCAAATCAAATTACCCAGAGTAGCAAAAAGATGTATCTCTATAAAGAGCAGTCATGATAACATGAAGAAAAAGATAGAGGGGAAATCTCCATCCTGTGTAGAATGTACTGTGTCGGTGAAGATAAATGCATTATACAGAGGATGGAGATTTCTCCTCTGTGATTTTTCTGTGATTAATCGTAATTAAAAAAATATTATAATAGCATTATATCCAAAGAAGAGGATTGGATCTTGTGCCTTTTATATGGTTGTTTCTTCAATTAAGGGCACTTTTCTGTACCTTTTTTTTTTGTTTGTTTTTTTGTAATCTGTTAATCCCATTTGTGGATTTTTTTTTTTTTTTTTTTTTTGAAATAATTCATTAATTTTTGCAATGTCTCATCCCATTTATAGTTTTGCCAATCTTAATCTCAATCTTAACTTAATCCTAATCTTGTTTCAATCTTAACATATAAAAAATGCTGCATGTTTAAATGTTGTACAAAGTTGAAATGCATTAAAAACGATATAAATCCAAACAAAAAAGTGAATTACACATGAACCATTTAAATATATATGTCGAGAAGTTATTTTTCAGACATTTGCATATTTTCAATCAATTTAGCACCTAATTAAGTATGTATGCGTGTGTGTGTGTGTATATATACATATACACACATACATGATTAATTAGGTGGTTTAATAAAGTATACATGCATATATATATATATATATATATATATATATATACATGTATGTATTTATTAAATTTGTATGTATTTATATACACATACATGTATTTATGATTGAATTAAACATTTGTTATGTTTCTGTTTTCATTTCCATTTAATTTGGGTTATTTTATTTATTTATATTTATATTTATATCTATGTAGTATTATTTATTATAAATCTATTATTATTATTATTATTATTATTATTTTACTTTTAGTTTAAGCAGTTTAATGTTTAACTTATTTTATTTTAGTTAGGTGCCAAGGCAACATTTCTCAATTTTTAGGTTTTTATCCGTATTTAATATTTTTAATATTATAATCAACTAAAATATATAATTTTAGTTGAAAGCGACACTGACTGTGGTGTTACAGAATGACAGCATTCGCCTTTCGTAACTACGTACATAGTGTTGGACATTGTTACAAATGAACTAAAGAGAGAGTGTGAAATGTGTTTTTAAGAAGTCACAAAAGGTTTAGGAGGCCAAAAGAGCCAATAATTAACCACAGTCTTCCTGTACGCCTCCTTTTTCCCCCTCACAAACAAAAGGCAGTAAATTGGCTGCTAAAGTAGAAGTAAATTAATCTGCAGTTTATTTTAATAAGCCCTCACTAACTGTAGACCCGTGTGCACTCTGTCAGCACGTCTCCCCACTGTCTGCTTTAACTGCCTCTGAAACCGCAATCAGCCGTTCTGGAACTGAAAGCTTTAGGATAAAGACAGTGAAACTAATTTCTTCCACTGGCTCAGGGGAAGGTGTGTGTGTGTGTGTGTGTGTGTGTGGGTGGGTGCGGGACCACTGCTGTAGACTGTCTGCAGGTGCAAAGGCTAAGAGTGGGACTCCATCGAGAGCTGTTTTTTTATAGAAGCATGAATATCAAAATGTGAATATGAATTTTTAATGGCGTTGAACATAGCAGATTTTTGTGTAATGAAGTCTCGCTTTCTTGCGTTCTTTCATGAGTTGATTGATCTTCATGCCTATTAGTCTTTCATAACTTGTGATGAATAGATCTTTCTTTGAGAATTTTGCTTGGGAAATCAGCAAGCTTGTTCTATGCGATCACATGCGAGACATCTATTGTGTGAAGCAGATGCAAAAATTGAAAACCTTTTTGAAGTGGCAGTTTTAATAACCCTTTAAACCTGTGTGTGTGTGTGTAAATGTCAGTGAGTCTTTGACTTTTATATGGCTTTCTCAACAGCTCAATGCATGTAAATATGATACATTTTCATCAGTATTGAAATGTTCATGAGTAAATGATGTACTGCGCTGTCCATGGTGCTGAACCCCACATCACGAGGCACTCTCTAGACCTACTGCGCTATTAAAGGGATAGTTCACTTTGAAATTAAATTTTTGCCATGTTTTAGCTTACCTCAAGGGCATCCAAGATGTAGGTGTCTTTGTTTCCACAGTATTTTCGATTTTGATATTTTTAGGTCAAACCGTAGGTGTCTGTCAGTCATATAAAGGAAGTCTATGGTCACCACCTCAAAGAGCATGCACAGAGAAGTTCAAATTAAACATGACATATGTAAGTACACATTGATGGCCTAAGACACGAAACGAGCGGTTTGTGTGAGAAAACGAACAGTATTTATATAGTTTTTACCTCTAGTTACCACAGCCACGTCCAAGTGATCTGAGGGCACGGGCGCTTTGTGGCTGTGGTTACAAGAGGTAAAAACGATATAAATACTGTTCGTTTTCTTACACAAACCGCTCGTTTTGTGTCTTAGGCCTTCAATGTGTACACTTACATTTACGAGTTATTAAATCATGTTTAATTTTGACTTCTCTGTGCATGCTCTTTGAGCTGGTGACCATTGACCTGCATTATATGACAGATGGACAACAAACGGTTTGACCAAAAAATATCAAAATTGAAACTACTGCGTAAACAAAGACAACTACATCTTGGATGCCCTTGAGGTAAGCTAAAACATATCAAAAATTAATTTCAAAGTGAACTATCCCTTTAACATGCTTTAATTTAAGAAGTCACAAAAGGTTTAAGTTCAGTACGTACATCGGTTTTGGGGTCACCTTTCGATACTTGACTTCTGTTTACCGTTACAGCCCTATATATGAATGTGTTTGTGTGTGTGTGTGGCAATATGCTTTTATTATTATTATTTATTTATTATTATTTTATTATTATTATACAGTAAAGATGATCCTGTCTTCCAATATTCTGAAGATAATGCTTACTGCCATACTGTACTGTATTGTTTGTTGTTTTGTACTCTGCAATAGATTGTATTCCCATTTCTTAATCTAGAATGCAGTGTCTTGAATTGTCCATGCTTCTTTGTTCACACTGATGGGGGGGGGGGGGGGTGGTGTTCTCCCTATAGAGTTGCATTCTGTGGTGCAATCCAACTAACTCTCTTTGTCCCTCTTGTTCTCATGAACTAGCATTAAAGTTCACTTTTCACATCCTCTTTAACTATACAGTGAGTTTATTATGAGGCTCCATAAAAATCCTTCATAAAACACCCTGATAAACATGAGGCACAAAAGCAAACAAAACAAAACATGGCCATATTGAAAGGGACCAGCCACTATAAAGCACCGCTATTTCTGTGGTCTGAAATAAAGATGCTATTGTGAGCAGGGTAAGATTTGCATTCGGAATTCAGCTGATGAATATGTAGTGGAATTTCATGTCTTTGATATTCTCTCTATTGCTGGGCTTGTATGTTTTAATTGGGAGGCTGATTTGAATATTCATGAGCTGCTGCTGCTGCTGTGCTTCTCACTCATTATGGGTTAAGTTGTACGTTTCTCTGTTTCAAGACAATTTTTCACTGGTTTAGAAACTAGTCATTCGTATATGTATTAATTGTTATTACACCCAAAGTAGCTGAAAAGTACAAACCGAATTCCATAAAAGTTGGGACACTGTACAAATTGTGAATAAAAACAGAATGCAATGATGTGGAAGTTTCAAATTTCAATATTATATTTAGAATACAACATAGATGACATATCAAATGTTTAAACTGAGAAAATGCATAATTTTAAGGGAAAAATAAGTTGATTTTAAATTTCATGGCATCAACACATCTCAAAAAAGTTGGGACAAGGCCATTTTTACCACTGTGTGGCATCCCCTCTTCTTTTAATAACAGTCTGCAAACGTCTGGGGACTGAGGAGACAAGTTGCTCAAGTTTAGGAATAGGAATGTTGTCCCTAATAAAGGCTTCTAGCTGCTCAACTGTCTTAGGTCTTCTTTGTTGCATCTTCCTCTTTATGATGCGCCAAATGTTTTCTATGGGTGAAAGATCTGGACTGCAGGCTGGCCATTTCAGTACCCGGATCCTTCTTCTACGCAGCCATGATGTTGTAATTGATGCAGTATGTGGTTTGGCATTGTCTTGTTGGAAAATACAAGGTCTTCCCTGAAAGAGACGATGTCTGGATGGGAGCATATGTTTTGTTCTAGAACTTGGATATACCTTTCAGCATTGATGGTGCCTTTCCAGATGTGTAAACTGCCCATGCCACACGCACTCATGCAACCCCATACCATCAGAGATGCAGGCTTCTGAACTGAGCGCTGATAACAACTTGGGTTGTCCTTGTCCTCTTTAGTCCGGATGACATGGCGTCCCAGTTTTCCAAAAAGAACTTCAAATTTTGATTCGTCTGACCACAGAACAGTTTTCCACTTTGCTAGTCCACTTTAAATGAGCCTTGGCCCAGAGAAAACGCCTGCGCTTCTGGTTCCCGTTTAGATATGGCTCCTTTTTTGACCTATAGAGCTTTAGCCGGCAACGGTGAATGGCACGGTGGATTGTGTTCACTGATAATGTTTTCTGGAAGTATTCTTGAGCCCATGTTGCGATTTCCATTACAGTAGCATTCCTGTGTGTGATGGGCCTAAGGGCCCGAAGATCACGGGCATTCAGTATGGTTTTCCGGCCTTGACCCTTACGCACAGAGATTGTTCCAGATTCTCTGAATCTTTGGATGATATTATGCACTGTAGATGATAACTTCAAACTCTTTGCAATTTTTCTCTGAGAAACTCCTTTCTGATATTGCTCCACTATTTTTTGCCTCAGCATTGGGGGAATTGGTGATCCTCTGCCCATCTTCACTTCTGAGAGACACTGCTACTCTGAGAGGCTCTTTTTATACCCAATCATGTTGCCAATTGACCTAATAAGTTGCAAATTGGTCCTCCAGCTGTTCCTTATATGTACATTTAACTTTTCTGGCCTCTTATTGCTACCTGTCCCAACTTTTTTGGAATTTGTAGCTCTCGTGAAATCCAAAAGGAGCCAATATTTGGCATGGCAATTCAAAATGTCTCACTTTCAACATTTGATATGTCATTTATATTCTATTGTGAATAAAATATAAGTTTATGAGATTTCTAAATTATTCCATTCTTTTTTTACTCACAATTTGTACAGTGTCCCAACTTTTTTGGAATCGGGTTTGTAGACGACCTGCGTTTCTCAAATGCATAGTGAGCTAAGTTGATGGTAGAGACGTTGGCGTCTATGATCTACTTAGGTTTACAATGCTTTTGAGAAACACAGCACTGGTTGAAGGCCTCCTACTCAACCACTAACTATGTTTCATGCTTTTACATTTATAGCTAGCACAGGGATTTACACCAACCATTAGTTAAAAAGACTTTTTTTTTCAAATGAATTGACTCTGCAATGTAATAAAACTGACATGGCTATGTTTGTCAACACAAATAAGACCTCTAAAGCCAGCTGCCTTCATTAAAACTGCCCTGTTTCCTGTAAGTGGTCTCTGATCTGAGAGAAAATATTGCTATTTTTCTCTCTCATACCAGAGGGAAGCAGGCATCCAATCCTCCTGGCATTGATGGGCATGCTCATGGCTCATATTGGGCTTTGTGATGGATAGTGTAGCAGAATTAAAGTGCGCTGGAGTGGAGAGGAGAGGACCCAGCATGCCCCAGCTTAGGGGCCATTCAGCCAAAAGCCATTAGCCTCAAACTAGCTCAAAAACACCTTTAAAATCCACCAAAAATCTACATATTCACACACATGCAGCAGTAATGTGCTGCTCCTTCAATGTCGTTGCACTGCAGACACACACAAATGCGCTCGCACACACAAACACAATATTAATGAAGGGATACACATATTTTGAAATTCTAATTGAAATGGTTAAAAATGCCTTGTTTTATATTTTATACTATAATGCTTAAATGTCTCTTTGGTCAATTTGGCCTTACGGCAAGAACTACAGGGAAAAGCACAATAAAGAAATGGATAGATTTAGATGAATAGAAAACACGCACATATACACACTTCCTGTGGTAGATACTTTAGGGAAAAAGGAGAGAGAGTGTGTACAAGAGAAGCAGTTTATGAGTGTGTGCAACAGAGTGAGAATAAGAGATGAAAAGGAACGGGTAATTGGACTGGGAGTTCAAGACAGGTTGACATGTCCGACCAGAGGAATCCACTTTACATACTGATGGCACCCTAACTAGTACACACACACACACACACACTGTGTTTCTCAGAGGTGGTTCATGAAGCCAGATCTTGTATTAGATATGATTTATGAGCTGTAACATTTCAGATTTTCCTGTCTTTGCTAATTACACACTCCAAACCCAAACTCCATCACTCCTTTTGTTTGAACAAGAGCTCCTGATATATATGCTTTAAAAAAACATATTATGGTATTTGACACAGAGTTGAATTTTTATTTTTATTTTAAAACTATTAAAGGAACGCTCAAAACATGTTTATGCCATTTTATGCCCTTTTACAAAGTGTTGAATTAGATTTTGGGGTCTACGAGAATAGGTTTACACAATATTTTTCACATATTTGACTTTGTTGCACCTCTCTTCCCAGTCTGTCAGTAATGCTCTGTTTAGTTCCTGTCTCTATGAAGCCCCTCCTTCTGAAAAGCTCAATGTGCTCTGATTGGCTGGCTGGGCCAGTGTGCTGTGATTGGTCAACTCCTTTGAGTGCGTTTCAGAAATGTCACCCCCCCTTACCATAATTGTGATTTTCAGTGCAACTCAACTATGACTTGACCTTTATTTTATTCTCATATGCTTTGGCAGGGGATGATTAAAATGAAGAATATTTTGATGTGTTGGTTCACGGAAGGAAGCATAAGACTATCGAGGCGTTTCAGGGAGTTCAGAAACTTTATTGATATCGAGAATGACCTCCTTTGGAGTGACTTTTTAACTTTATAATGCTTAATCAGTAACATTGCAGATTAAATAAATAGGTCCTCTTTAACAAACTAATAGACTTTTTTTAATTCTTTATTTTTTTGACATACATAAATTAAACAGGTAAGATATCTGTAATAGTACTAAAAACTGAATGTGTTTAAAATTAAAATATATACTGCAACCAGGTTTTATATATTTATCATCAATACCATATATTTTAACTAATTGAATATTGCTTGTTATGCATCACATTAGGTTTATTAGTTTTTTAAAACGAAGTAATCCAAAGCCATATCCATACCAAATCCAACTAATTGTAAAATTCTGGCTTAATTTTTGTAGTTAAGCTAGTTTTGTAGTTTAAGTTAAGCTCTGTTGATAGCATTTATGGCATAATTTTTATGATCAATCAATTTTAGGTTATGATGAGGCACTAACAATGGAAGTTAAATTCGTTTGCAAAAAAAAAAAGGCTTTATGTTGTCACACTTATATTGTTTACATCTAGTATCTTACAATTTAAAGATAGTTCACTTTGAAATTAATTTTTGATATGTTTTAGCTTACCTCAAGGGCATCCAAGATGTAGGTGTCTTTGTTTTCACAGTATTTTTAATTTTGATATTTTTAGGTCAAACCGTTTGTGTCTGTCAGTCATATAATGGAGGTTTATGGGGTCCTATGGGTTACTGCTTTTTTTCTTTGCATGGTTGTGTTCATGGTGTGCAATATAACATGTATTGGTGTTTTTTTCTTTTTTAAAAAGTCTAATTTTTCATAAACTTCACCTTTATTGTAAGCCACGCTCTCCTCTGTCTCCTGAACGAGCGGTTGACTTCCTGAATCTATGAAACCACTCCCTCAGAAACAGGCAGTGGGCTCAGATTGGTTAGTTGTGGTCAGATTGGTTAGTTGGTTGGGCCGGTGTGTTGTGATTGGCTAAACTGTCGCTCACGTTGTCTGGAAGGTTAACGCCCATTACCTTTACGGGCGAAACGTGCATGTCATGAACTCCGGTCCAGATGTAAATTATTGTGTCGAACTACAGTATCAGTTTGAGACAGAATCAGACCGAGAAAGCGGCGATGTGGAGAGTCAAACAGAAACTCACCACACACGGCTCTTACTAAACGCTTCTGAATGATAATTTGCTACATTTTTTAACTTTATACACGTTTGTTTAACACAATAGCATCTGACTGGCAACAATAGCAACTGACTGGCTACTAATGTTATACTCAAACAGCGTAGGCATTAGTTTACGTTCTTGATCAAATCGAAAATAACATCATAAAGCATGTATACATGAAAAATACGTTTAAAACATTAGTACTTATACAAAATTCAGTTCCATAATGTTTGTACGCGTTTGTCGTAGACACAAAATAGCATAACTAGTAGCCTAGTGGCTATAAAGCCAGCGCTGGCATTTGAAAAAATAAAACACAAGGCTACGTCTGGAATTATACATGCAAATACATTTAAAATGATGAAGTCTTAGCCTACTTACAGGTTGTGGCCCAACAACTGCTGCCTCTGGATTTAAAGTTGGAACTGCTTCATGTTTTAGTTACAGTTTCTTGTTGAATCCAGTGTTCGTGGAGATTCTGGAAGCTGTCTTCCGTAAATGCGCAGCACAGAGAGCTAAATTACGATCGTCATTTTCAGGAACATAATCAAACATAAACTGTATCCATTGTTGACGAAGTACAGTGTCCGTGGGAAGCTCGACCTGACAGCTGGGTGAACACAACACATTCGACAAGCTGCAGAAATATGGGCATGCCCTTTTTTGCATATTCCGGAGGGAGGGTTGATGCAAATGTGTGGGTTAGTGACGTCTAAAACCCAGCTGTAGTCCCAATCGAGTCGTTTTTGTAGGCATTATACTTTGACTGACAGACAATAAAAGTTTGACCTAAAAATATCAAAATTGAAACTACTGTGGAAACAAAGACACCTACATCTTGGATGCCCTTGAGGTAAGCTAAAACATATCAACAATGTATTTCAAAGTGAACTATCCCTTTAAGTGTCTCATTATCCAGATATCCCTGATTTGATTTTTAAGAAATGAAGTGGAAATAAAAGTGAAACATGTTGTTTTGTCATAAACGTAATGCCACAAATGCTGTCGATTGTATAATAATTCTGTATTTGTACAATAAGAATATTTGAAACAATTTATCACAAAATACAAAAGCCCAGGTAACAAACCCTTCATTGAGCTAAAAGCCTGTAAAACTTCATTATGGCTTCCAGGGTTGCCCTTTAAAAGAGTCAATAAGATTGAAGCTAATACTGTAAGACGGAGACTTGTACAAACACAAGACAGTAAATGCAGTTCAAATACAGCTGTGCTGTTTTCACAATGGAACAGAATCCTTGGATATGAGGCTTTCGGTAGCCATCCGGTCACGTCAAAGTCAACTTTAGCCCCAGCTAAGTGTTTTTTGAGACACACACACAGACATACAGTATACGAGTCAATGAAATTGACAGTGAATTAATTGCATGCGTGTAGCGTGCAGATCGGTAATTAAGTGTGTGTACTGTTGTGCAGAAGTGTGTGAGGGATTCTGGCTGGAATCTGGAGGGGTGGGATGGCATAAACACCGTCTCCAGATGGGAACTCTGAGTCTGCCGCTGTGGAGGGAGGGGACCTAATGAATGTCGCACAGGTGGCCGGTCTTTAGCAGCACACACCTCTCACATTTAACAACCCAACCCGGGACATATGCGGCCAAGAAACACGCAAACACGGTCGCTTACTGACGTTGCACCTCTGACATGTGGGCAGATTTCGAAACGCATTCATCTTTCATTATTAGAGCTTATGCCCATGGATACAACCAGAGACAATTTATATAGAGACATGCCACTTCCTAAATCCTCAATAGAACTATGTAGGGAAAACCCGTAACACCAAAAATGGTGGCTGCATGCACATGCCCCGCCCCTCCCGCTGGAAAGCCAATCGTGTGCTTTTAACAGTCAAGCTGGGAAACATGTAAGCCTATCGTCTGGTTCCACTGACGCATGTGCGTGGTTGAGGTTTGCGGAGACGAGAACTCTTGTGCATGCGTAGTAAACGTATAACCTGTGGGGAAAAAGACCTTTTGAACCTTATTTTGGGGAAAAGTCAGCAAACTTTTTTAGCGATTTTTATCATATTTTACTGCTGTCTATACATGCAGTTTTTATGTCCCGGTGACCAGTGAAAGTGCAGTTTTGACTCTCTGCCCATTCATTTAGATAGGAGCCGGGTCTTGTTAGTCCGAAATAGCTGCCCAGAGGCGTTGCCAAGATGGCGGCCGAGTGGCAGGACTTGCCTACAAAAAGACTTTGATACTGCGCAAAGCTATACCAAAGATCTGGAGCTGTAATATTTATATGAAGCAGTGTTGGGGAAGCTACTTTGAACCTGTGCCTTCAAGCTTCTAGCTAGTTTATGTATTAGTTTGTTTTGTGGTTTTGTTTTGTTTGTTTCGTTAGAAGGTCGTTTGTGGTCGTTTCATTTGTAGACTGGCTCCTTTCTTTGCTACCAAAAATACAGTAAATGGTCGCTTTCAGAATAATAAATGGTTTTGGAAAGAGTTAATTTAAATGAACAAGCCGAACGAACAGATTTAACAAAATTTGTTTATTTTGTTAAAATTTGTTTATTTTTTTAAAATTTTTATTTTGTTAAAATTAAAAATTTTATTTATTTTTATTTTATTTTATTTTTTTTATTTACTTTATTTTTTTATTTTATGGAACTTATTTATGTATTTTATCCTGTACTATGAGAGCACTACTCTGTATAATTTTATTATACTGTGTGTGCCAACAATGAAATAAAAACTATTTAAAAAAGCATACATATACAAAATAGCCAAAAGCATTTTGTCACACTACGGCACTACTTGTTGGAAAAAGTAGCTTGTTGCTGAAAAATCTGTGCTATTTTGGAAAAATCTGCTACTGAAAAATGCTACTGGTGACAATGCTGAAGATACAGACATGAATATATAATTGTTTCCTTTCTCCTAATGGAATAACAGACTTACTGAGGCCTCCGAACACAGTCAATGTGAGTCTCTTAAAAGGATTCATCATGATTTATTCATCTCCTGCAGCCTGTGCTTGATACACTAAATATTATGTACAACTTTGCTTCCATCTCCTTTTCACTTTCTCTCTTTCTCTCTCGCCCTCCTTCTCTCACATGGTCGGCGGTTTGTGTCACTCTTGTTGCATATTTTATAACACAATTGTAATTTTGAATGAGGGGAATAATGAATTATGAATAGTCAATGCGGGTGTAATGGCTGAGTGTTTTGTTTGTGTGTGGAGCCGTTACAGGCTGGTGTCCCATTTGCAGCCCCTCATGTGGCGAGCCCTTAAAGTTCGCTCAGAGAAATAGAATGATAATCTGATCTTTCTGTTGTTTTGGAAAGTGTGATTGATGGGTTTCCTCATGCATCCTGAGGACATATTTTGATTAGTGATTAGAACTGTGCAACTGGACAGCGTGATACAGTTCACCGTAAACATTTTTTTTTAAAAGTTGCTCCCTTAAACTTGAACAGTAAGTACCATCAACTTGGATCTTTAAGTCATTTCAACTTAAATCACATTAAACCGACTTAATAAAATTGAATTGAATCATTGAATTTATTTTAATGAGTTAAAGCAATGTAAAAACATATGTTGTCATAGCTTATAAATCATATAATTATTATTATACTTTTTTTTTTTATGGACATGATTTGGCAAAGATACGTTTTCACCTTCCTCTTGCAGCATGATTTATATAAAACAATTGTCAGATCATTACTTACTTGCATTGGGATCAAAAGATTGGCCACAATTTAGTGACATTTGCACATCATGATCTGAAAATTTTGAATGGTAGTGTATGTAACATCCCAATTTAAATTGTGTTGGTTATTCTTGACCAGATTACCGAAGGCCTGTGCACGTCTGACTTGCTGACTGCCATAACATATCTTGATGAAACACAACACGGCATATTATTTTCTTTTTGTTGTGACATTTCTATTTATTTCTCCCTGCGGCTTTGATGCTTTTGTAGCACGGCGTTACATGAACGTGCCTTACAGGCCTGAAGGGATCACGGGTGCAAGACAATTACAGTTGTAAAAGCTATTTCAGTCGATAAATTCAGGCAGTCACACGCAGAAATGAACTCTAACCCTCCACGTCACATTATTCGGTGCCCTGCTGTTGTATGGACACGAGAGCAAGGGAGTTCCAAATGGAACCTTCCTGTTAACATTTGTTGACAAGACAGATGGGAAACAATTTGGAGACGGACAAAAGTGTCAATTCATCTCGAGGTTTAATGGTGCGGAAAATGATACTGCTGTGCATGGGGAGGATGAAACGCTTTTGAAATGATGAATATGCAGTGTTTGTTAGCATAGATGGATAATTAATTTAAATAAATCTTATTTACTTCCAGAGCTGTTTATATTTTTTTTGCGCCAAAGTGTTCTCAACCTGTTTTCATTACACAAAATCTGTTCGGTTACAGGGCACAAGGGATTTGCCAAGCCAATAGTCAATTATATTGTTCATAATAACCAGAAGTCCACAAAGAAAAACGTCCACAAGCAAGTGGACGAAAGTAAGTGGATCAAATAAACTCATAATTTGGTCCTTTCTTGTAAATTATTCAAAAAACCCTTAAATGTACTCAATATTCACTTGAAAACACATTCTATTATTAGCATATATATATATATATATATATATATATATATATATATATATATGCAAATCCTAATCATTAATGTTCATATTATGTTCATATTATTGTTAAAACAACACGTGTATTTAAGTTGTAAGAAAAATGTTATTAATTTTGACTTTGACTCGACATAACTTTTGTAGTGTCATTAAATCATTCTCTTTTAATTAAACTCATTTTAACTTTTTCCGTCATTTATGACACAACTCCATTGTTCAGTGGCAAGTACTCTCCAATGCACAAAGTAATGTGAGGCCAACTACTTGATTTTAAGTCAAGTCAAGTCACATTTATTTATATAGCGCTTTTCACAATAGAGATTGTATCAAAGCAGCTTCACACTGATAACATTTTAAATGTGTATTTCTCTGTTTTTTATGTATTGTGTTTGTTTTTTTACTGTCTGGTGTAGTGGTTGTATTTGTGAGCCCAAAACAAATTTCCCATTGGGACAATAAAGTATACCATACCATACCATACCAACTCGTCACTGCCATTGACGAAATTTTTAGGAATTTCAATCCATGTTTTCACTGTTATACGGTAGGGGGCGCTGTTGTGCATCTTCTGAAAAAGTGCAGAATCTCTGGTTCAAAACACAGGCAAAGAAGCAGAAACAAGCGATAGAAGCATTGCTTATGCACATGTAAAATGATGCAAATAAATCAAATTTTACCTTTTTGTTGACCATGTAAAAGTGTGTTCTTTTTTCTCAATTTCCATTCCCATTGGTTCTCTACATCATTGAACTGAATCATTTTTATGGGCCTGAATTACATTATGTAATGAACATCGTTTTTCACGGTAGTGACACGGTTTGTGTAAACTTGTTGCATATTGGGAAAGCCCAGACTCCATGCAGGTGCTGCTTCATGATTGGTTGCTCATCTCTGGGGTCTAGTAGAAATATTTGTCCCAGGTGCAGGGCTGGTCATACATCATGCTGCCTACAGACATATCCCCAAAGACCCTGGTGCTATTACACCTCATCTGTGTGAATGTGTGTGTGTGGCATGTTTATCTTTGATGATATGATGTGATATTACTGCTGCCTCACCATCACTAAAGCAATCTATCAAACTATGAGAAACAGGAGGAACAGGAAATAGTCAGGACAGGGTCAGACAAGACTGAACAAATAAAAAGGAGAATGCAACAAGAGGAGCGCATTCCCTTCCCAGGAGAAGCTCTTCTGTTTGTCAGGGTCACTACCAATCAAGAGGAAATGGTCAGAGGTCATTGCCACGGAGAGTACTTGAGTCGTCCCATAAATAAATTGAAGTGCTGACCGTCACTGACTCGCAGCAGAGAACAACATGATGGGTCGTAATACACTTCCCGTCCCAGACTTATGGACTGACATGCTCGTTGACACTAGGTTGTCGATTAAAGGGATAGTTCACCAAAAAAAGGAAAATTCTTTGTGCTTTGTTGATGCAAAAAAAAACAGCATGGTTTGTTCTTGTGCATCAAGCAAGAGCTCAGTTGACCATATTTAATGTGCTTTATGTAGGCCTAAGTGCGTTGATCAATCTTGATATGTTATTGTTTGTTTATGATATGTTTACTCTTATATAAATTAAATCTGTTCATCATATAAAGTGATCTTGTCTCCTCAGAACTCTTGGGTCAAACCACTTAATTCATATGGGTTAGTGGAATCTCTCAGATATATTACTATATGTTACTCTGCATTTGTAAACAACTTACCATTAGTATAATGAACTATTACTTGCCGGGTGATTGTTATTTTCCCCGATAATTATTAATAATAAGCGTAACCCTTTTTTGAACAGTGCATTTTATCATTGTTCTACTGTCACCATTTAGAAAAGCGAATATTCTGCTTTGCTTTGTGAATAAGAAGACCTTAGGATAGAATAGCATCTTGCAGTTGATGGAGATTTGTGGGATGCACATCCAGGGCACAAAGCTCCCGTTCCTCCACATCCCAAAGATGCTCTATTGGGTTGAGATCTGGTGACTTTGGGGGCCATTTTAGGACACTGAACTCTTTGTCCTGTTCAAGAAACCAATTTGAAATGATTCAAGCTTTGTGACTTGGTTCATTATCCTGCTGGAAGTTGCCATCAGAGGATGGGTACTTGGTGGCCATAAAGGAATGGACATGGTCAGAAACAATGCTCAGGTAGGCCGTGGGATTTAAACGATGCCCAATTGGCACTAAGGGGCCTAAAGTGTGCCAAGTAAACATCCCCCACACCATTACACCACCAGCCTGCACAGTGGTAACAAGGCATGATGGATCCATGTTCTCATTCTGTTTACGCCAAATTCTGCCTCTACCATCTGAATGTCTCAACAGAAATCAAGACTCATCAGACCAGGCAACATTTTTCCAGTCTTCAACTGTCTAATTTTGGTGAGCTCTTGCAAATTGTAGCCTCTTTTTCCTATTTGTAGTGGCGATGAGTGGTATCTGGTGGGGTCTTCTGCTGTTGTAGCCCATCCGCCTCAAGGTTGTGTGTTTTGTGGCTTCACAAATGCTTTGCTGCATACCTCGGTTGTAACGAGTGGTTATTTCAAAGTTGCTCTTCTTGAATCAGTCGGCCCATTCTCCTCTGACCTTTAGCATCAACAAGGCATTTTCGCCCACAGGACTGCCACATACTGGATGTTTTTCCCTTTTCACACCATTCTTTGTAAACCCTAGAAATGGTTGTGAGTGAAAATCCCAGTAACTGAGCAGATTGTGAAATACTCAGACCGGCCCGTCTGGCACCAACAACCATGCCACGCTCAAAATTGCCTAAATCACCTTTCTTTCCCATTCTGACATTCAGTTTGGAGTTCAGGAGATTGTCTTGACCAGGACCACACCCATAAATGCATTGAAGCAACTGCCATGTGATTGGTTGATTAGATAATTGCATTAATGAGAAATTTAACATGTGTTCCTAATAATCCAAGTGTAACGCTAAATAACAAAAGAAAGAACAGAGCCCCTGTTTTAAACAACAACAACAAAAACGTTTTATTCTAGCTTCATGCATTCTTTTTTAACACTTTGGGTAAATTCCATTAAAAAAGCAACATTTTGAACAAAAAGCTAAAAAAATAGTGTGTGCCCCCCCCCCCCCCCCCCCCAAAAAAAAAAAAAAAAGATTACAAGGTGCATAAGAAATGCTTTTATCGCTTCTTTTTGCTCCTTTTATTTGCCTGTGTTTTCATCCAGAGACGTCATCCATTACTTACAGTAATCTGTGTGGGGAACGGATTTTTTCTTTCTTCTTTGCCATAGGGCACACATTTGGCCAATATGCTATTTAGCAAATATACTAGCATCACTCAGACTCTATCATTCAAGAACAACAACATTACCTTCCCCTCTCAGGGGGACTGCAGAATGAACTGTGCACCTTCTGTCTGACTGACTGCACCTGAATGAGTTTAGTAGGCCTGTTCATGCTAACAGCTAATATATCATGTCAACACAGCCGACTGAAGCAAGCTAGAGAATAAGCTCCAGATTAGCGTTTTCATAGCGCCTCTCCAACTCTGATTCCCTGTGTTTGAAAAGAGAGTCGGCAGTAAAAGACTAATGAAGCCTAATTGGTTCACAGTCTGTCTCATTGCTAGCGAAAGTGGCCTTGGTTTCTGGGAATGTGGCAGCCGGTTTAATTTTCACCCTGTCCAATTGTGTGCTGGAGTGTGTGAGCGTGAAGCCGCGGGGGATCAAAGTATTTGTATGTGTTGATAAGAGGCGCTAGAGCTACACTGCAGACTCGCGTGAGCCAATTCCAGCACACGACTGCATATAAACACAACTCGTGAGGAGAGTGAAGCTGCCTACAGCAGTTTTACCATTTTACAGTTCTGTTTTTAAATACGGTTTGCTGTGTATTTTCCACCAATTAGCATGTAGGTTCAGATGACAGAATGCACTAACAACCCAGTTTGGAAACAGATGACGAATCAAAACGGCATAACATGAATAATACTCGAGGAGAAATGAGGACATAGTGAGTGAGAAATGTCTGTTTGGCAGAAATAACCAGAGGGGGATTGTTATTGCCTCGAGTTGCAAATATGATCCATGAACTTGCATTTTTAACACTTTATGGCGTTAACATTTTTGTATTGATCTAATGAATGCTGTGAGGTGTATGGCGACATGGCTGTATATAGGATTGGTCATGGTTGTGTTCATGTTTGCTTCAGGCAGCCTATAGAGGAAATGAATAGATTCATGTCAATAGCTTAAAGAGAGAGAGTAACTTATATCATTATTAATTCATGTTTAGTCTTATCCTTCATATTCCATTTAACATTTTTATGCGCAACATTAATATTTATACAATTTTGCGTGGTTTCCATTTCTGAAGTATAATGCTGGGTAGCCCCTCCCACTGTGAAATCTCATTGGTCCAAAATCCTGCTATACAATAAACATCAAATATGTTCTGATAGGTTGTTATTTTGAAGCAGTTCCACATTCATTGTGGATAAACTATCCATATCTGATTTGTTACATGGTGTGATACATTTTTTTTATAGCTTCGCTTTAAAAGCAAAGCTGCCACAGTACATTGAAGATTGGGGTGTGTGGGTTGTGGTTAGTTGAAGTAATAATATATAATAAATGAACACCCTGGTATGCTTTTGATTTGTCTTACGGATTGACCCAAACACAATTCATGTGCACTGATGTATTACACCTTAATATGAATGAGAAAAGAGACAAAGAGACGTGCTCAAACCTGTGATTTTGTGTCGGCAGCTTTTGTGCTGTGAATTAAAACCGAGGAACCTACATATGAATGAGATGAGGAGAATACCAATGACCATGCAGAGAAATAAAACCAGAGAGAGAGTAAGTTGGCCAGAGCGTGTGCTGTGGGAGTGTGAGAATGACACAGGGATTGTGTGGGAGTTGTGCTGTTAACCACGCTGGTGCACTCAAAGCATGTTTGGCTAGGTTACATCTGAGAGAGAGAGAGGGGGGGGGGAGGGAGAGGGAGATTTCCTGTCTGCTGGAGTGCTGCCTATGGAGTCGGCATATTTAGCTTACAGGCTGACTGACGTGAACACACATTTGTATACAGCAGGGGTCTACAACCTTTTAGACATGAAGTGCTACCATGAACCCTTTACGAATAAGTATTATGGGAATAGTGTTTGATGGTGGACTCTGCTTCCCAGTATGCACCAGAGTGTCAAAAAATCATGCAAATTTCTCTGATTGTTTATTGTTGCTACTATTTAGTGGATTTTTGGCACAGGAATTCTCATGACCGTTTCGTGTTATGTTGTGATAACCTAAATAATAAAGAAGAGTGCATCTTTCCCTTTCATGATGCCAGTTTGATTGGTACTGTTCTACACCATTTTATAGGGCTACATATTTATTCACACTTAGTTTCTAAAAAAGATGAAAAAACACATTCTATAGCCAAAATGGGAAAAAAAAATACTAATAAAATAAGATAACTATTACTATTATTAATTTAAATGCATTAATAAATACTGGTAACATTTTTTAATAAACATGATTAATCATTCATCTAAACTAGAGCAACACTCACATTCTATTATCAAAATGATTACTATTCATAAATTTAATCAGGTAGGTGAATACAGAAAGACAGACAGACATATAAAGAGCCTGTGTCCCGGCTCATGGGACCTTATTTCGGAAAAAATATAAATGGTAGTCAATGGCGAGAGACAACTTATCTTTGTATTCCGTCTGAACTGTGCCCTCAATTACACATATGATGTTTGTCAATTTAAAAGATAATTCTGAAAGTCAAAAATGTCGCAGTTTGTCATACAACAGAAGAGTAACATTTAGTTTTATGTGAAAATCGCTCTGTGAACTACATCTCCCGGGAAGCGAAACGAGATCCGCTGCTCGTCTGTGTACAGTCTGGTACAAAACACTCAGGTACGACGGCGTAACGTTACAATTATAACGTAAGACTGTAGAAACAATGACAGACAGCCTCAGTAAAGTTAGCTTCATTCATTGAGAGAAAATGTGCGCCTTTGGGGTTTGTAGTCTTTGTAATTACGTATTTTCACAGTCTTATACCTCAACGGTTTTACATCAAACTGCGATTTTCTTTACTTTAAAATGTATCTTTTAAATTGACACACATCATGTGTAATTCAGGGCACAATTCAAACGAGATCAAAATATTTGTTGTCTCTCGCCATTGACTACCATTCAATATTTTTCCGAAATAAGGTCCCATGGTGGTCGACCGGAAGGGGAGGGACTTAGGCTCTCTATATAGATGTTGGATGGATGGATGGATGGATGGATGGACACATTCAACATTGTATGACCGAAATGATAAAATATTACTATTAATCGATCAATTATCTAAACAAGAGTAACATCACATTCTAATATTCTAAAAGGTAAATTATTACTATTAGTAATCTTAGAAAGAAAGAAAGGACGAACAAACGAACGAAAGAACGAGCGAAAAAAACCCTGACTTTTCCGCATCAGTCATTTCAGTATTACAATTTGCGTATAAACTACAGTTTGTAGTTCTTGTTTTTTTTTTTTTTTTTATAAAATTTTAAAATATTTAATAATGTTGTCAGTACATTAAGAATTGTTTGTGATGTTCTGGAAGTCACCATCTTTGATATTCACTTCAATCACTGTCACTATACTTGCAGTACATGTGTTATTCACAACCAAACGATATCTGTGTGAACATAGGCAATCTGCATGTGTGATCTGTGTGTGTGTGTTTGGCACATTCAGCACGCATGCGCACGTGTCAAGCATTCGGGGGCCGTTTGACAGAAGATAAGATGGATGACTCTGCAGTGAGGGTTAAGCCTGACTCCCAGCACAGCTACACACACACACACACACACACAAACAAATATACAAACAACTCGTTAACATTCTCCTACGTGAATGGATTTATTGCAGCTCTCAGGTGAAAGAGAGAGAGCAAATGATTATAGTGAAGAGGGGTTAGATAAATTCAGAGGTATTCGTTAAGAAATCCATTGATGATCACATTATTTAATTCTAATATGTAGGCCTTGACTAATCTGTGTATTACAAATCTAAAAAAATAAATAAATTTAAAATTGTAAATTGTTATTAAATTCAGGTGTAAAAAAATATTTTTTTGCTCATAAAATATTTTTATTTGAGAAATGCTAGTAAAATACTCTCCCACAAAAGTGAAACACCTTTAAAATGGCTAATAATTAATATTTATAAATATATTATTATTACATTTTTTTCAAGTAATCTATTTTAAATGTAGACAAAATCTTTTCACAACTATCACGTCATTGACCAAAGATGAATTTATTCACAACCGATTTATAATAACATTAATAAACATTGTTACTATTATTAGTTAAATATTTTTGTTTATTTTTGTATCAATATTATTAATATATAACGATTTATTGCATGTTAAACATTGATGAAATGTTGAAAAGCTAAGTTAGTGATTTTGCCAAAAAATCCCCTTAACTGTTGTGTCTTGTGGATTATTATCTGATAAACATCGGAAAAAGATTGGATTCAGATTCACAATCAAAACGTTGCAAAAGCATCTGCTGAGTTTCATACTAACATCCAACAGGGAATAGTCATATTTCATCTTCCTGATTAAAATACACCCATTGAATATTCTCTTGGCAGAGTACATGTGCTAACAGGTGCATTGTTTTGTACTTATCTTCTGTAATAATAAGCTTTTGTCAAGCGGGATTGTCTTATAAGTGAAAGAACGATCCGTATTGAATCCAATAAGCAATTTAATGTGTCACTGTCTCTTAAAAATAACAGAGGGCGCATATAAAAAGCTGTATTTGCATGGTGTGTAAAGAGGTTGGATTTTCTTCAGATGCAAAAAGTCAAGTTTGTCTTCTCCTTTCTTGCATTTTGTAAGTTGGGGTTTTAGCCGTACATGCCCCTCTCCGTCTCTGATTGTCTTTTCCTGATAGAAAGAGCTCAGCAGGCAGTCCAATCGAGGAGGAGGAGGAATATATCTCAGCAAATATGGGTGTTGGGGTAGAAGGTTAGAGCTACGCTAACAAATCCATTTATTCAACGCTTGTGCAACGTTACCATCTTCTCATTTTGAAGGGCATGAGCAATTGAAAACACATTTTCTGTACATAAAATGACAGTGTTTGTGTGGAAATGATCATGCATGTGTTTTTTTTTTGTGAATGTGAATCTGTGAGCTTTAACCAGTGTAATTCAGAGCTTGTGTGTATGAGAGAAAGAGTGAGATAGCCTTTGTGTATTTGCATGTGCACTGGACGGATGTTTTATTCATGGCGATATCTTAGGTTTTTAATATGATGCAGAGTGAGTTATAGACGTGTGTTTGTCCCTGTAGCTTGTGTGTGTTCATGTGAGCATCTACTGTAGTGCATGGCTGAGATTGCCCAAACTCAATGTGAATAATTCATCTGTTAATGACGGTAAAAGACTACTCTTGTTACATTTCGAGAGGCTACTTTAGAAATTATATTTTGCAACTTTGTAACTACATGTCAAGTAACTCTCATTATACTTTTAGGTTAGTGTTAGTAGAATAAGTTGACATGATTACAACGTTACTTATAGTCAATAGGATATCTGTAGGGTGAGCATCAAAATAAAGAGTTAGTTAAACATACAAAATATCAAGCAGAAAGTCTAATAATGGGATTGACAAGTTGCAGAGTTACTTTTAGTCAGTAGAATTTCTAAAGTGGACTAGCTGACTAAGTGTCAGAGATTACATTCCATGGCAATTTTTAATGCGTTCTCATCCTAGGGTGTCCTATAGTGACGCTTTTGACATTTCGTCTAAATCCAACGCACATGGCACCCTTTAGCGTCAATAAAACACGCACAGAGATTTGTTCGGTTATGGGTAGGTTTAGGTCTGGGGTAGGGTTAGGGTTAGACCACTAGGTGGCGCCTTCTGGCCCATATATATCTGCATCTCATATTGACGCTAAAGATTGCCATGTGCGTTGGATGTAGACGAAATGTCAAAAGCCCTAGTATATGACACCTTGGGATGAGAACGGGCATACTCTGTGCATGTGTGCTTTGGATGTATATGCATTGGCAAAAGTGTCAGTGTATGATGCCTTGGGATGAGAATGCATTGGATATGTGGCTTCCGTTTTCTCCAAACTGTTGGAAAAAATGTCTTTGTGTAAACAACATTAATCAGTCCCTCCAGGATTTCACGATTTTTTTTTTGTGATTTTTGCGATCAAAATGACTGATTTTGTGGTGGTAATTTCCAAAAATTTGTGAAAAAATTTGCGATATATATATAACATTTACCATAATGGTATTCAGTCCTTCCAGAAAAACGCGGAGTTTTTTTGTGATTGTTGCGGGCAAAAATCCTTGATTACGTGGCCCGTTTTCTTTAAAAATGCGATGGAAAGAATATGCGGGATATTTATGCAATTTTATGGGATGAAATTGCAGGAATTTGCAAAAATTGAGGGAACTTGCAAAAATTGCGGTTTTAATAAAAAAGAGAAAAAAAAGTTATTCCCCCAACATCCTGTTCTCACTAGGCTAATGTAAGAGTCATTTCTTATTACTTCCTTTGATAAGCAAGCATACTACATCATAGAAAGTGCTGGGAATATTTAATTTCTCATCTTGTTTTATTTCAGACTGTAACGAGTGTAAATAAGGTGTGGCCCCTTTAAGAGCTGCGCGCTCCCTGTTGAACTCTCTGCAGTGTTATATGTGCGTCTCAAACACCCCATGTGTGCGGGTAATTTCTGTTTGATGCTACTTCTTTTATCTTATGTTGTTTATTAAGTAACGATGTGACGGTAGAACGTGTGAGACAGTTATACGAGTTCGATTTGTGAGATGTCAATCGCCTCCGTGAGTCTGTCCGGCGTCGCGTAATTGCGTCACTTCATAACGTCCCCATGGAAACAGGGGGAAATGGCTGCTCTTGTGTGAAGCAAACGCACATTTTTCAACTTTCTGCTAAGATACATGTGACTTTTTGTGCAACGAAAATGCGAGGATTATGAAATTATGCAAACCCCACATATTTTGCACGGAAATCGGCAATTTATGCGGCGAAAGTGCGGCGTATTTGAAAAAATGCGGCCCCCGCATAAATATGCGGACTTTGGCTGATTTTGCATTGAATTCAGCGATCGCATAATCGCGTTTTTCTGGAGGGACTGATTAATAGGGACACAGGCATACAGGCATATTATCAGGTTAATTACGAGTCGCTCATTAGTGTATTAGCTATGGTGTTTACATATACTTGA
This sequence comes from Pimephales promelas, assembly GCF_988280905.1. Classification (NCBI taxonomy): domain Eukaryota; kingdom Metazoa; phylum Chordata; class Actinopteri; order Cypriniformes; family Leuciscidae; genus Pimephales; species Pimephales promelas. The sequence goes on from NC_142781.1 coordinate 15,125,645, forward strand.
ATTGATACAATTATTTAATTCAAGTCACAAATTCAAATCTACATTTGATCAGTCCAATCAAGACACACACACGCACCTCAAAAGTACAAAAAAACAATAACCTTCTTTCTCCTTTTGTATATGTCTAAGCGTTTTAACAAAGTATTTCCCAGATAATGTGTTTTTGGGAGAAAGCATCTCATTTCTATCTAGAGTACAGAATGTGTGTAATGCGCGGGACGTTTAAAGAGTAACTAAACACTTAACCAACTTTTTTAAGTTAATGATCTGTAAGAATGGATCTTTATTAAAACCAGTCATTGATTCGAGTAACTTTTTTGACATTTGTTTATAAAGTGTTCTATTTCTACAATATATGGTGTAAAAGCGTCTTAGTGCTGCCCTCTTCAGGTTGAACTGTGGCTACTGCAGTTGAATTTTCCTATCGGATGTTCCGCACTTCGTGACGTATGCAGGTTTCAGCTCACCACGCGAGCTACGCCCTTGGCAGTATAAAAACCATCTTGTGTCGTCAAAACCACTGTAGGGAGTCAGGAGTTGGAATTGCGAGTATTGAAAACGATCAGGATAGAGTGTTTTAGCATCTATTTCGTCCCCTCTATCTCCGCTGGGGTCAGCCCACTTTTTCAGCATTTTCAAATATTGCCAGTGGGTGGAGTCAGGCTCAGACCAGGGGTTTAGTTACCCTTTAAGTGTAAATGAGGTGTCTTGTCATCTATGGCTGTATCTCCGGTCCCCTATGAAGGCAGAGCTTAGAGCAGTGCTGCCGTATTGATCCAACCGGACTCCCCGATGACCCGTCATGTTTACACTGGACTTGAATGGCTAATGCAGTGACACTCACTTCCAACAGCAGAGCTGGCCATTCTTTTTCATTCTCTCTTTTTCTCATTCGCACACTTACTTGAGTGTTGAGATTCTATATACTTGCTTTGTTTGCTTTGTTGCAAGGGATATTACATCAAAGCTTTGGCCGATAGTGAGATGCATGCTTGATAATTTCCCCTCAGCGATGTTTTTTGACTGCAACGGCCTTCTGTAACATAGCTGATTCAATCAATCTGACCCAGGGGCACGACACCCGAGTTCAATCAATCACTTGTCAATTACATTCCCGTGTGTAATTATGCAAAATGAGTCATAAATTATGGCTTCAGGTGTCTAAATAGATAATATAATGTTTGCATAACGTTGCTACTACACTCTCAGAAAAAAAGGTACAAAAGCTGTCACTGGGGCTGTACCTTTTCAAAATCTAAAGTTTTGTCCATTTCATGAGCTAATAAGTACATTTTAAGTGTTAATATGTACATTTCAGGTGCTAATATGTACATTCTAATTGTTAATATGTACATTTTAGGTGCTGAGATGTACATTTTAGGTGCTGATATGTCAATTTCATGAGCTAATATGTCCATTTTAGGTGGTAATATGTCCTTTTCATGAGCTAATATGTCCATTTTAGGTACTAATATGTCCATTTCATCAGCTTATATGTCCATTTTAGGTGGTAATATGTACATTTTAGGTACTAATATGTACATTTCAGGTGCTAATATGTACATTTTAGGTGCTAATATGTACCACTAAGGTACCAATATGCAGCCTTTGGGTACAAAAGTATACCTTTTGTAAAGGTACAGCCCCAGTGACAGCTTTTGTACCTTTTTTTCTGAGAGTGTAGATATTGTCTTGCTGGAACCCATACATTTCAGCTCTGTCCTCTTTCTCCACCGTTAACGCATTAACCAGTGAAGAAGTTTTTTTTTTAAGCGTCTGGAAAAGTAAGATTAAAAGCTGTGGTTTCAATGGCGTGTTCTCACTGAAGACTTCCCTTAGCCTTAATCCTGTCCCGCTACCCAGCAAGCCCTCGATAGCCCAAAGGTCTGTCAAGATTACAGCACCTCTGAGTACATTTTTATTGAAAGGAGAAATCGATCTGCCCTCTTGATCTCACAAACAAAGGTATTGCAGAGACAAGCAAGGGCTTTAAGACCCTTTGCCTAGACCACGACAAGGTTGTTATTCCCCAACTCCCCCATTTTCTCAGCACATTTTAAGAGAGATGTCTTTTTTTCTTAAAGAAGGCCAAGGCTTGACATTAACACCCGCCAACCGCCAAATGCTCCTACTTGCCACAAACGAGTGTTGTCAGTAATATTGATTTTTGGATACATACAGTATTGATACCAAAATATCTGAAGCTCTTCCGCAGAATAGATACAAAAGATACCAGCTACGTGTATGTACAGCTACGACAGCGAGTTGACACACCAACCCTTTACTCACTTGTTTGATGAATATTGTTGGTGGTACAGCGCTTGAATTCTGTTGAGGGATTATGCGTATTGATCACAATTTTACTCAATCCCTCGCATCCAAAGTGCGTGCACATAAAGTATATTAGCTATATAATTAGTATAATGGGTCCGTGCATCAGGTCTTAAAGTGACAGTACCATAATATACTGACTGCCAAATTCTGACATCTATATGGTAGTCAGTGTTGTGCCTGAAAGCATTCAATGAACAATAGTTCATGTATTGGGCGAACGTAAACTGAACGTACTGCCTGATGAGCGCTACTGTGAATGCGTTCATTCTGGTGCCTGTGAACGCATGCTCTCTCAGTTTAACTTCGTAAAATAGGGTAACAGATTTCCATAGAGACTTCCAGACGAAAACACACAAACAGGCCTTAATATGTAGCTAAAAAAACACCCAATCTGGCAACACCAGCCAGCAGTGTCTGGCCGCGGCCACGGTCGACAAAGCAGTGAGCGAGGAGGCGTCGTATGATCATTTAAACAGGTTTTATGACGAGGTCGGCGAGGATGGGAAAAATCTTACATTTCTGTGCAAACCTTGCCCATCGGTAAAATAATTGTTGTCTGTGGTTGTGTACGAGCTGTGGAAATAATAATAATAATAATAATAAAAAAGCTTGCAACATATGGAAAGAAAGAACTATGAATTAACTAGTTCATTTTTTGAAGTATGAACTATGAACTGAACTAGTTCATTTTAAAATGTGTGAACTGAACTTTGAACTAGTTTGTGTCAAAGGTGAACTTTCCCAACACTGATGGTAGTTATTTCCCTATGGTATCGGTGTCCAAATTGTGGCCAGTGAAAATGCTGAGTGGCTGGTAACTTTGGAAAACCACTAGCCACAGTGGCTGGTGAGCAAAAAAGTTAATGTCAAGCCCTGAAGAAGGCCATTTGCAACACGGTGTAAAGAGTACCTGAAAACCATACTTGAAGTCATTTTCGCTGTTGGGTATCTGTACTTTTACTCATTACAAGTTATGGTTCTACATGGTGGTATGCCGACATAAATCATTTTGCAAGAAGCAATCTAAACATTTTTTACGAATATTTTTCATCTTTCATTAAACCGGCAGAGCAACAGTTGCGCTGCCGCCTTGCGCTGTATGACAGGGCCTGTCAACGAACTACAGCGATTCTCTGTGGGTTTTCAAAATATTTTGCCGAGAGAATATGCAAATAGAGCACAACAGAAAAGAAATGTGACTTAGGCCACCTGCTAGTAAAAGCAGCCTCTTAACCCTGACAGCACATCTCTCTCTCTCTCTCTCTCTCTCTCTCTGATTGGCATTCTGCAGTATTATCACCGCGTTCTGGGTGTAAGCAGAGCAGCTGTGGATGGAGCGGGAGGGATAATGGCTGCTAGGAGGTTCAGTCGTTTTAACTGATGGAACAGCCCGTGTGAGCGTTTCCCTGTGACCTTATTAAAGCTGCTGCCGCAAAGTCAAGCTCTTCACAGGAGACGGTGGCTCGGCTAATGATGGAGCGCCGGGCTAAAAGTCACTACCGCACGCCGCTAATTTGTTTATGTCAGTGATGTTTAAAAATGGATAGTGATAAGCAACCCATAAAAATGAGTAAGAGAGAGGCCCTGAGACATCAAGCTTTCTGTATGTTCGGTTTCATTGGATTTTTCCTGAATCTGACGTATAAATAATGCAACATTGAGAGCATTATGATCTGGACATGACCGTTATCCATTTAGACATCACATAGATCAGTGGATTGCGGTTAAATCATGCTCAGAACATGTTTCTCACCCTTTTACATGCCCTAATCCCCTTCTCTCTTATATAAGACCCTCATCTATATATTATGAAGGTAATATTTTTTTGGGGGTGGGGGTTGTAAACCAGAGTATTTTAATGGGCTAATGAAATCAGGTCATGGTCTTTACCATTTTTTATCGCTTGCAATGTATCTGTTCTGATCTAGCATTACAATGCATCGCTGGATCATTTCATCTAGCTAATAGATTAAATATGGTACACAACATCACCCTTTGACCCCGATTAGCGTGCACACTCACACACACACTCACGTCATAACAGTCATGATGAAATTCCTTTGTCTCAGAGAGAGCGATAGAAATCGCGAGAGATAGAGTTTTTTAAAAAAAAAATTTCATAATAATTGAAATTGATGCATGCATATGTATATTTTTATTTTTGGTAATAAAATACAGTAAAAATAGTATTTTTTTATGTTATTACACTATAAACACATGCACGCACACACTATAACACTTCTGATGAAATTCCTTTGTCTCTGAGACATGCAATTTGTCTTTGTCACATCTACACTACCGAACTCATCTGTGTGTGAGCCAGACTAGACACATAAATACACACACACTCACGCACACTAACATGCATACAAACCTATAATTGTTTGTGTTTTATCATCTTAACCTGATCCTGTTTGTAAAGATCACTGAGTTTAGTGTGTATGCGTGTGCAAGTGTGCATGTATGCGGTTCTCTAAGATGCTCCATTCAGTGTGTTCCTGGCAAAGGGAATTAAATGTCACTCATAGAGATTGATGTGTAGTGTGATAGCAGCTTCTGAAAGAGCAGTGGAGGCTGCTGGGATGGAACCACATCTCGTGTTGTATCTGAATTCAGGCACACACACATGCACCCGCGCACATACGTATTTCTCAAGCTTAGAATCAAAGTATTTACTGGCCTCACACTTAGTTTTTTTTGTAGGTATATATTGGTGTAATGTGTGTTATATATAAAATCTGAGAACACACTGAAAGTCTATTATTTTTTCTTTTGTTTAAACCTTATATAATGATATTATACAATTTTAATATTTGTACATTTTTATACAATTTTAAGATATATAAATTTTTCACAAACAAAAGTTAGCACGTAAAATGACAAATAAATATTTAACATGTTGCCCTATTCCTAGATCACTAATCTGATGATTAGATGAACTTTGACTTTGTGTGTGTGTGTGTGTGTGTGTGTGTGTGTGTGTGTGTGTGTATGTGTGTGGGGGGTGGGGGGCAAATTTTTTCATGCTTGCTCAAATTCATTTTCACTCAAATTATACTTTTGCAAATGGGTAATTGGCATGTTAGCGTGTCCATGGAAAGGAAATTGTTGACCAAAATGGTCCCAAACAACACATTAACTCACATTAACATTAAGAGAGCTTTCGCACTAGCTGTTTTGATGGCCAGTCTAAAGTTAACTAGGTTCATGTGAACTCTGTGCGGTTCGCTGCTGTTATGAACGCAGTCGTACTAAATTGTGGAAGTGAACCATTATTGATGACCTATGATTTGATAAAACCAAAATATAGCCTAAATGTGAGCTGAGGAACAATGAATATGCATTTTGCTGCCTTCTGCACCATATAGTCAACAAGTAACAGTGGTAAAAATCTTCTGGTTCAGGCCCAAATAATATAATATATAAAGTGAACACAAAATCCAGCTGGGGCAAGTGGAAGGGGGAGCAATCGAATTGCAGGTTCGGACCAGACAATAAAACAAAGTGAGAAAACTGCTGAAAGCGGCTAACGAGACAATCGAACCAAGTGTGAACTCTAGCATGATGCGCATGGTAATTTTATATATATAATTAGACATATTGGCTAATTTATTATTGGGTAAATGAAAAATAAAGGGGGAAAAAGTAGTTTAAAACAACTCTTAGAATTGTACTTTTTGTATTAATGTTTGTTTCAGTTATATCATGTTCAAGACATTTCTCAATTTAATGATTCTTAAATGTCATGTTTCATCATGTAACCATTAACCATTTCATCATTAACCATTTTTTTGTTTTTAAATATATCATTTTTTTTTACAAATATGAATAATTATAACGTCACGCCACATGACATTACCTGAACTAACCTTTTATTCCTTGCCATGAAAAGATACGCATTTTATGAACTTTAAGATGCTTATTGATCTTGAGGGTCTGCAGGGGTCTAATTTTCTGCATTCTATTTTTTTATTTTTTTTTTCTGAATCTGCTTATAACATAATGTGGCGTGTGTCATGTGCTGGGCAGGGGCCGGCTTACAGCGGTATCATGTGTTATCTCAGGGGCATTGTCAAGGTTCATCACAGGGTTACCGTGACAACACTAGCGGGACCTCATGTCAGATATATCACTGTAATGAAAAGGTTAGAGTTTCATTGCTCAAGGGACTCTCTCGCCCAATTGTGGATCAGTGCTTTGTCCCGTACCTCTTTTTTTTTTTTTTAAGCATTCTAGAACTTATTCTGTTGTTGATAAAAATGAATTCACGTGTGAGTGTATCTCATACTTTGGGTCACAACAAAAAGCCACATTTCATCATGGTATCTTCACCTGCCCTTTTTTTTTGTTGTTTTGTATGAGAACACCTTGTAGCAGACAACAGGAAGTTAATCACATGCTGATACAATATACTCTGTAAAAAGAAGGGGTTGTCACCGTTATCATGCACGGATTGTCTGAGGTTATCAACAGTCATCACTGTGTAAAGATGCTTTAGGATTCTTGAGATGTTTCCAGGCCGTAGCTAATTTAATGCCACAATCAGTACAGATTGCATGTTCGTGTGTTGAATGTCGGGTGTGTGTATGTGACGTGCTTTTGATCTCCCTCTTTTTTCTCTCCCTTTCTCCATGCATTGGCTCGTGTGGAATCAGTCGGATCAGGTTAGTCAGTGTTTTTAAATCATTTTCTCTAGTCCCGGCTGGACCCGTCTCTCCCTTCTGTGTGATTTATTCGTCCCAATTGATTCCCATTCAGCGATGTGCTGCCTCAGAAACAGAAGCATTTGTCTCCTTTCAGTTTCTTGCGGTAAACCTGGTTGTATCTTGTATGATGTGCTCTGCCATCATAAAATGTCCTATTAAAGTATAATTTGGTACCTATAGGGAAAGTCTGAGTTATTTCAAAGTAGGGGTCACTCTTAAAAAATGCAGGGTGAAGGAGTCAATGATTTTTCATTTGACCTACTTTGTTTATAGCAGCTCTCTCTTCATAACACTCTATATAAGGCCTTTTTAATGTAAATTCAAACATCTACACCTTTTACCCCAAAATGTAAGTTAGTTTTTTCATTACTTTATGCAAATAGGCATGATCAGAAGTGACCCTGGAAAAATGTAGGGCCCTATTTTAACGATCTAACTTGCACATGGCGCAAGTCCAGTTTTGGCTAGTTTAACAACGGAAAAAATGATTGGCGCGCCCGGCGCATTGTAAAAAAAAAAGGGTTGTCCCTAGTCTCTTAATGAGTAATGGTGTTTTTTAGGCATAACATACAATAAACCAATCAGAGTCTCATATCCCATTCCCTGGTTGCGCTTGCACCATGGTGGATTCGCTATTTACATGGCAGAATTTGCAAGTGGAAAGACCTTTTTTTTTTAAATATTGCCACAACCCATATACAACCACAGACAGCAATTATTTTATCGGCGGGCGAAGTTTGCAAAGAAATGTATGATTTTTCCCATTCTCACTGACCTTGTCTTAACTGATCATACGATACGATGCCTTCTCAATGCTTTGTCGACTACATGCTGCTTTTTGTTTTGATGACGCATGCCGTGGCTGCGGTGCGACACTGGTGGCTTGTGTTGCCAGATTGGATGTTTTTTGGATGACGCTACATATATTAAGGCTCTATAGAAATCTGGTACCCTATTGAACGAAGTTGAGCGAGCGTGCGTTCACAGACTCCAGATTGACTGCGTTCACAGTAACGTTCATCAGGCAGTAATAGGGTACGTTCAGTTCACGTTCGCCCAAAAAATGAACGAGTTCATGAACTGACTGAATGCTGCACATCCCTGTGTGTGTGATAAGCAGCGTGTACACATGTTGTGCACCCGCCTATTGGCGCACATTACTAACTCTCTTTAAAATTGCAAAATAAATACTGTGCCATTGACTTTGACCAGGTTTCAGTTGGTCAATGCAGTCTATTTAAGTTGCCTCAAAATAGCAACATGCCAACATTGCGCCTTACTCAACTGTGTATCACACGAAATACGTTCTGAGGAAACTATTTTGCAAATCGTAATTACGTTACATGCCAACATATAAGCAGTGCTATTACGTTTGTCCTTAACGTAATACTATTGCAGTGCCATTACGTTTTTCCTGAACATAATACATCCAAGCAGGTTTCTTTACTATTTATGCATAATCGTGGCATTAAAATTTTGACTCTTTTGCATTCAACTGTCATATCAATTAAGTTTTCCTTCGCATTTATTAATATAATAGACCAACGTTACTCATAAATATATAAAAAGCATTTTCTCCAATAAAACACAACATACTGATACATTCACAAAAGACATACATTTTATTAGCTTGATGTAAACCAAATCCTAGAATCCATACGTTGTTTGCAAGAAACAGATCCAAATCCAGCCTTTTATCCAGTGATCTTCATCTTCATTTCTCAGCTGCGACCGCAAACGTCAAATCGGCGCTGGTGATGAATTCAAATTCAAATAATGCGCCTACAAGAAGCGTTACGACATGTTTTACGGCAGTGATATCAAACGTTCATTGGCTCTCGCTTGCTTTGTCACAGATTGCGACATGCCGTGTTTCAGTCGGTGTAGTACATTCACATTTGAAATGGAGAAGAGCGCGCGCCTTCAGACAGAGAGCGAACCGAAATCAGATTAACATTTTGGATTAACGTTAATAACTTTAATTCTGATCTGTACCTCATACACAACTACTATAATACTGCCAGAGGACTGCGACTGCAACGCATCATCATGTGAACGACTTTTGGTAATGTTAATAATAAATAAATAAATTATTGTGAAATGTATCTGTCTGTTATGTTTTTTTTTCTTAATTGTGTTACCTACGTAGTTTTAAGGAATGGTTATGGTTAGGTTTAGGGATAGGAGTGGGATTAGTGGCTCAAAATATATTTTAATGCTAAAACTCATTTAACTACACATCTCTGTCCATTACGTTTTATCCTTTTTATATTCTGTATAAAATAAATATGTTTTTTGGAGTAGGATTAAGGGGTCTTGTTACATTTATCTTTAAAAGTGAAAGTATACAGATATCGTTATGATATGAAACATATGTAAATAGTTAACGTTTTGTAGCTGTAAAAACGTAATAAGGTTACGTTTAAATGTTGCAAATACGTCCAAATTATACGTTTTAGCATCTATCCAAACGTACAAAAACGTACGTTACATATCTTTGAAAATAACGTATTAAATCTACGTATTAACAATGAGACATATTACGTTAAGGACCAACGTAATAGCACTGCTTATATGTTGGCATGTAACGTAATTGCGATTTGCAAAATAGTTTCCTCAGAACGTATTTCGTGTGATACAGGGTTGGCCTTACTACACTTCGTTTTCAGACCAGCAGGCCATGGGCGCAAATGCATTTGCTATTTAAACAATGTGCCACAGGACGTGAAAATGATAACTGCGTCGGGCTGAAACTAGCAAAAAACACTTGTCGTGCCTGTCGCCGCATTGCGTCGGGTGTGTAATAGTAACACAGTCTCATCCCAAAAAGTCATATAACTGACGTTTTGGGACGTATTTTGACCATACGTCAATATCCGCCTTTTTAGGGCCCCCTTAAACGTCGGTAGATGGCGATCCCGGGCCGTCATACAACTGACGCTTTTCCTTTAACGTCAGTTAGGTGACGGGTTAGGTTTAGGTATGGGGTAGAGTTAGGATCCCATAACCTCATCTACCGACGTTTAAGGGGGCCCTAAAAAGGCGAATATTGACGTATGGTCAAAAGACGTCCCAAAACGTCAGTTATATGACGTCTTGGGATGAGACCGGGTTGGTAATAGGGCCCTTGAAATGTTTCAAAAGATTATTATCTTAAATAAATTCTTTTCTTTCTAACTTTCTATTTAGCATAGAATCTTGGAAAAAAAAAATCACAATTTGTACAAAAATATCAAGCAGCACAACTTCAGCATAAGCTGCATTTGCATGGACCCAAATAATCCAATTGCAATCGGACTTTTACTGTAGTACAGTCGTAATAAAAATGTCACATGTAACCACGTCAGTCAGAAACACTTGATCTATGCATGTGTAATGACGTATGACATTTGGAACGAGCTGTTGTTGTTGGAACATGTTGTTGAATCACTGCACTACGGTTAAATGCTCGTCGTCTCCTAATTAGATTCCGAAATAGATAGATATTAAGTCTGCTCTTTAAAACAAAGAAAATAACCAATGTTGAGAATTATTAGTATGTGAAAACAGCAGGAAACTATGTATAATCGTGCAGTGTGGTCATGTCAAAATCAATTTCGATTTGAAGTTAGTGACATATAAACTCGCACATCAACCCGATCGCTTTATTTGGCATTCATTTAAACACTAAGTTCGGATTCATCAATGAATTCATTCCGATTGAAGCAAGTGTGTCCAAACGTAACTATTGTCAAAGTTTAAATGGTTACCACTTAAATGGAGACGTAATTCAAATGTAAACAAGTCCACATTGTGTTGGTAGGCCAACGATAAACCTCTTCAATGGTATGGAGAGGCCCCGTCTAACAAGCTTGACTTGTGTTTTGTGGATATTTACACCGATAACGGTTTTCAAGGACATATGCGGCGAGTTGGTCAGCGAAAGCAATCCTACACCTGACTCAACTGCCTCAGAACATTGGGTCTGATAACACACTCTCTGATACACTCCTTCGCACGGGCTAATCCATTATTAATTGAATCAAGAACATTTTTAAGCTGTAACCTTGAGACAGGAGGATGATGGGAGGTCTTGTAGTTGCTATGTTGTGCCGAAATGAGTGCAGAGGCTTTTGGCTCTTGGCTGAGTTTAGCACAATGCACTTAGTGTATATTAGATTATTTTGTCCAATAGCAAATGCTGCTTTGAATTGTGTGTTGAATCCTGATTAGTCAAGTAGAAGTACTGGTGGGCTGCTGGTTAAGGCAAACATAGGTTCAATACAATGCCATGAACTATTTCCTCATCTGTTTTTTCACCAACACAGTACTTTAAGTGTTAATGTGTTTGCCGGTTTAAGTTTCACATAAGAAAGAGAGCCATACAGATTTGGAATAACATGAGGATGAGTAAATAATGACAGAATATTCATTTTTTTTAAACGATTTCAGAATGCGAAGGCCTTTAAAGTAAGGTCCCTGTAAGTCTACTGTAAGCCACCTTGGATGATTTGTCTGCTGAATGACAAGTTTCAGTCAAATAGCACACCAAACATTCCTCTGAGACGACAGAATAAAAGAGAGTTTTTCCTACCGCAGATTGAATATCAATCTCCGATATGTGCTAGGACTCCATAACCCAGTCTATAAAGCTCAGGGAGACGCAGGACGTGTTATGCATCAGAAATGCCACTGTATTGTAATGGCGTGTGTGTGTGTTAACTATGTTAAAGCCGGAATCAATGGAAGAGACTTCATGCCTGCTGACTGTGAACTCTCATGAAATTAAGACACTGCTACTTTGAAAATACTTGGATATCATTACACTTATATGTTCTCTGTTTTGCCCTCTCATCGCTTTTTGAGGTCATTTGGGGTAATTTTGACCTTTAAATATCATATTTCTGTGCATTAGTGAGACTGGAGTAATTATATGGTAGTGTCTTGAGTCCCATATCAGCTGAGGGTCAGTACATTCATCAATATCTCCCTTGATGCCGTCTCATTTACCACTGCTCAAGACGCTTTTTGCGCTTCAGAGTTTATATGTGTGTATATTTCTCCTAGGAATATGCACACAGCTTCTGTTTAATTTATCAAGCAACGATGCGGAGAAGCAAAAGGAAACATTGTCATATTACAGTAATGTTGTGTCATTTACATATGTATGAACTGTAAATGGCTTTTGCTGTGATATGATTACTTAAGAGTTTGCAAAATGCAGCATTCATCACAAACCAATAGCTGCAGCCTCTCTCTCTCTCTCTCTCTCTCTCTCTCTCTCTCTCTCTCTCTCTCTCTCTCTCTCTCTCTCTCTCTCTCTCTCTCTCAGTCTGTGTCTATGAGTGTTTTGTGTCTATTCCTCATATCTTTCTCCTGCTGTTCTGTGGTTTAATGAAATGTGCACAGTGAGCACAGTAGGAATGCCAGAGGAAATCTGGAAATGCAAGGGATAGGAATAGGATAAATGGAGAGGATCTGGGGTGATTAGACCTACTTCTCAGTGGGGTGATGTCAGTGGGATTTGTGTGTGTGCGTGTGTGTGTTAGAGTTAGGTGTCCACAAAGATGGGAAAATCTGAAATCCAAGGAAAACACCTTATAAATCAAACCAAGTAAAAAAAAAAAAAATGGTAATGTTAAAAAAAAAAAAATCTGTGAAATTGGTGGGTGAAGGGCACAAAAGTTTTAAAACCTGTTTTAAGATGGGCTTACTGTCCAGAGAAGATATTCACCTAATAAACCGGTGTCCAAAAGGCTGTTGTGTAAATGTTACTATTTTGTAATTCAATACAATCTGAAAAGTTGAAGTGGAAGATTTGACAAAAGCTCATAATAAACAGACATCTGGCTCCCAGAAGCAGTTTTGATGTCAGTGGTTTAGAACTTTTTTTTTAAAAAGACAGTTCGTCTCTCCTATCACGGTGGAAGGGAATGGAATCTCTACCTAATGAAATATAGATTAAAACACAAAACTAATTAAAAGAACCATTAAAAGTTTGGGAAGATGCAGCCCTGGCCTGCGGAAGAAGGACAGAATATAAGCATATGATAGAGTGAAATAGTGATACCTGGCAATAATAATCCGCCACAGGTCTAAGAATTAAGGTTATTCATTCATCTTTTTTTTTTTTTTTTTTTTTGGCTGTTTTTGTGTTTTAAATTCCTCTTTCATCTGAAAAAGAAAGAAAACTCATGAAGGTCCCACTGACTTTCTCAGTTTCAAACATCGCCAAAGGTCAGAAATTAAGCTTTTTTGTTCACATGACGAGCGTAACTCGCTCCTTAACCATAGTATTATGCATCATTGAAGAAATCAACTAGCTAGTCACGACTGTTTCCCAAATCTCCCGAAACCATGTTGTCGCAAATTTGTCTTTCAGCCTCATTGGTTAATGAAAACTTATTTTAATTAGCCTAATCATTTTGAGATCAAATTAGATGTTTTGCCTTTGCACAACGTGATTTTATTCACACTGCTAGGCAGTCTTAGCCTGGCTAATGCCAGACATATCATTGAGAATGAGACGTGGGTATTTGAGATGTGGTTTACGAATGCCCAGAGCCGTATTATTTGGTGCTACGAATGTCTATCAAATGCGCCTGTACGTAGCTCATAGCCAATCGGTTCAATGATACCAGATGGCGTATGTAGAGTGACAGAAAATTAGACGATGAAGATGACGATGGGTCAGAGATTTAGGAGATTTATGTATACACAAAACGTGTTTCTCAATGTTAAGGATACTTCTTTTGCAGGACGGGTCCTTCAAGTCATTTCCTTCAGAGGCTAGACGAGGCTCCTCTTTAGCATTCGGAGAACACGTAAATGAAACAGGCTAGCTAGTGCACGTCATCGCGTCATTGCATAAGTGAAAGGTCCGCTTTCGGCGCTGCAAAAATGGTAGTGCTACTGGTTTTGTTGCTGTACCGCACTGTTTAAACACACTTGACAGTCCTTATTTTGTCTTGTCAGCCCCTTAATAGAAATAAATGAATAAAAGTAATGGACAATGTATAGTGAGACGGTTGTTTTAGCGAATACAACCCCGCAAACTCTAACGCGAAGCGGAGGGGTCTTGAATCACCCTGAAGGGGTTGTATTCACTGTAACAACCGCCTCGCTATACATTTTACAACTTATAACATGGCTACCTTCCAAATAAATCAATAATTTGACTCAAAATATTGATTCAAAAAGGAGTTTATTCATTTAAAAACTATTGTATTAACTGAGTGAACAACACGAATAGCAACACGATCTAGCTTTTAAAACACAATGGTAAAATGTGTAATCAACAAAAATGGCTAACGTTATGTGAAGTAAAAGTTAAAAAAGTGAATCACCAGTAAAAGGGAACAGCTTTAAATCCCTCTTCTGCAAATCAGTTTAATGTCCAACATTAGGCTGTATTAAAAGGTAACTTCACGTCCGCTGTCATGGTCCATATATATAAACAAACTGCTTCGGTGTGTCGCATATACGTCATCATCGTCTTGCTGCTCCCTCCTCGTTCTGTGATTGGTTCCCTATCTCAGGGAAAAATTTGGTTCATGGTGTCCAGGCTACCTAGCAGCATGACTAAAATCATGCTGCGGCAAAGAAGTGTGGGGAAACCCAGGCTAAGGCAGTCTGGATACCATGGACCAAATGTTCGCCTCAGCGAGGGGACCAATCACAGAACGGGGAGGGAGCAGCAAGACGATGACGACGTCTATGCGACACATCGAAGCAGTTTATTTATACCTATGGATCAAACATGGCTGCAGACGCGTAGTTACCTTTCGATGCAGCCTTAGATTATTGTTCTAAGTAGTTTAGAACACAAATAAATCACCAACCCATCTTCTTCTTCCTCGTCCAATTTTTTTCGCTCCACATATGTCATCTGGTATAATTATAAAACGATTGGCTAATATTAAATATTGGCTAATATAATTGGCAAATACGAGAAAATGAACATGTGGTTCCCAGACCACGTCTCAATGTCAATGATTTTTGTTGCAGTTGCTTAAGTTTTTTCAGTTGTGTATGTGTTGCTTTGCAGTTGATATGGCATTTTGTGTTGTTTCTATGGCATCACTATTGGTTTTCTTGGTGGTTATTTATTTATTAGGACAGTTGACTGACATTTGAAACTTATAGATGCGTTCTCCTACGCCAAGCATTTTAAATACTCTATTATGTACGTGACACACACATTCACAGCTACACCCCATGTAAGTAATTGCTCAATCTGTGAGGTCTGGTTCACCTGCGATATCAAATGGGTTCTCCATGCTCATTTCACGGTGGAATTTTTGCCGTATATATTTGAATATGCAAACGAGTTAGCATGCATGATTAATGAGGCATACCACAATGCAGATGGAACCCCCAAGAGCCGGCGAGGAGTATTACTCTACATTAGAGTATTACTCGTGTTCATGGAACAGAATGGAGCTGATTTCTATGGTAATGCAAGCCACAAATCCTGTTCATTTTCTTGAAAATACTTCAGCTGTTATTGCTCTTTAAAGCCACCCTCATTGTAAGCACTCCTAAGACAAACAGCAGATTAAATTAAACCGTATTTATGAAGTCACCTTCAACAATGTGGACCATCATGTCCCTCAATAATTGGCTCCTGTGTATGTTGTCTAGGTCAACAGGGTGCATGGGGAACAATCCACACAGAAAGATAATGATTGGCTGTACCATATAGACAGATGTGTAGATAAAAGGGAAGCGAGAGTAATAATGTGAATCTCTGGATTTTGCTGTCCAAACTTCCTATTCCAAATAAACCTTGAGCTAAACTCAAACTCGTTCTTTCTCTCTCTCTGAACTGTGCTGCAATCAATGCTTCCACTTTCACTGAGGCCCCAATTAAGACCACACTGGATCAATCCATATTTTTTTCCTCATTTTGGTGAAAATCAGTGGGCCGCTCCAGATCAATGGCTACTGTGCTGAAGAAGAGAGATGGAATTGAGTTTTTTTTCACTGCTCTCCAGCTCTAATTGATCTGCAGAATGAAATGCTTGGGCAACATATGATGTGTGCATGTCTCTGGCCATTTTTTGCTATTTTGAGACCAAATGATACAGTACCTTCATGGTACATACCTTCAATTTTACCCCATACTGGGGGAATTTGAAAATTGCAGGGTAAAACTCGGGGATGGTAGAACCGAGGTGGTCTATAATAAATGGAGAAATCTTTCCGCGAACATTCATTTCAGTTAGAATTCACGGTTTGCATTCATTTCAGTAGTATGTAGTCTAGTACAGAATATATGTCAAATTCAGTATTTTGAATGAGCAGTATTTCCAAATACACAGTAAAACAGTGAGCAGTGCAGAGTCTAATAGAATGGTATTTCCGGCTTTGTTCCAATCTCTAGTGAGTGGCATTCAAATTGCATTCAGATTATGTTTTATTACATTGGTTGTTAGCCTGGTTAAAACCAGACCATTCTCAGTTGTAACTGAGTTACTGTATGGTCTGGCAAAGCATCAAAGCATATACAAATCATTTCCAGAGGAGCGTCACCAACGGACGTTGCGGATAGACCTAAAACCAATCAGAGCGATGAAGGACATGACTTATGCAGAGCGGCGGCCTATGGAGAAACACCTCCGAGTGTTGTTCTTTGCTCGGTTTTTAACAAAAAGGAAATGCTCAAATTAGAGGTAGACCGATTAATCGGTCGGCCGATTAATCGGCCGATTTTTGGCATTTTTTTTAACATAATCGGCATCGGCCAATATCCAAGTATATCAAGCCGATTATCAGGCAGGCGCATCTGTGGGCAGCCTAGGGTTGTGCGTTTGATGCACGCTGCCGCTAGAGTCATTTTCCAGCCGAGTGAGCAGCAGAAATACGTTATTGTTAAATTAAATAAAATATTATAAATCTTATATATAAAAAATTAAACCTTTTTTTCTCCTTTTTTGTGATAATTAGGTTATGTCCATTTTTTCTTTGTCCGTCAACAAATAAAACAAACCAAAAATACATGTTTTTTTGAGAGGATAAAATGTTTTTGTTGAGAAAGTTTTCTATGTTAAGTAATTATCATTTCTTTTACATTTTATCTTTCAAATAGAGGTTAAAAACCAAGCAAATATCGCCCAAAATAAAACGGCAGCATTAATCGGCCTTCGGCCGACCCGGATTTCAAAAGATCGGTACCGGCATCGGCGTGAAAAAAAACATATCGGTCGACCTCTAGCTCAAATCATTTAAAACAGACTCGATAGCTGATTCGAACGAGTGATGTTTGACGGCGGCATCCATCTTTGTAATGTAGGCTACAAAGTCTGCCTTCAGAATCACAGCGGTGTCGTCATCGTGTAAAGCCTGCCCCAAAGTTTCTGATTCTGATTGGGCGGATTGGAAATGGGCATGAATGAGCTCTTTGCCAGACTAACTTACAGATCAAATCTAAATTTGCAGGAAGTTGTCTGGGTTTCCCCAGGCTAATTGGTTGTTGCACCAATGTGGCAATAAAAGGTTAAATCTCTGTTGCATTTGAAAATAACGTACCACCTACAAAAAAAACTATAATCCAACAGAGCACTAACTAAAAAAAATTGACATAAAAATGAATTTTTTAAGCATCTGTGCAGGACTCGTACCCATGTGCACCGTATCAAGTTCACTGCATCAGCAAGCCATTCATATGGAGTTTGTTACAGTATGTGATGCAAATGTCAAAGTTTATTAGTTTACCAATCATGCACTAAATGGGTAAGTCTTTTGAGGTCATATAATATAAGTTTATAAATTTAAGTTCTAAAAATAATAAGTTAAAAAAGTTTGTATTAATTGATAATCTGTCCCTGTCATGATCTGTGTTAAAAAAAATATCAAATTGTTGGTGTTTTACTGCCATTAGTGCTCATTTCAGCTGTAAACTACAGTGTATAGTTTGGCACAATGTACGTAGAGACACAGCCTGTTTTCAATATATGCAAGGACACCTGCAATTTTGGCCAAAACAAGGAATAATTTAGCTGCAAACTGACTGAAATGGGCTTCACACCTATGATGCCTCAATAGGTTGCTTAGCTAGGCAGCTGACAACATTTGGGAACAGAGTTTAGTTGAATGAAAGACATGCATTGAGATTCGAAAAAAAGTTCACACTGCCGTCAACCTTGCTGGTGCATTAACACCCCCGCTGGTTCACGTCTATCTGTTATGTGTACACACATCTGCTATGTGTGCTTACTATTGTTTACATCCGCTTAGTCTGTGTTTGTTTACCTTTTCTTGCATAAGAAACAATCATTGCAGAGATAGGGCAAGGCATTAATTGTATGCAAATATATGAAAATTACTGTGACTCGCAACTCCGTTCGTATTAGTCCTGTGCATATTATGTTTGCTAAACAGGCATGGCTCATGTTCAAACCTCATTCCCACCCCCACAAACCCTGGATTCCACTAACCACACTAAATAAACACGCAAACCATTGTCAAATCCCCCAACCTCATTAAATATGAGTCTCCAATCCAAAAATGCTCCCCCATCCACCTCATTGTCTTGGTAAGAAATCGGGCATTTCAACCAAATGTGTGAAGCCTATCTAGACAGCAAAATTCCTCGCTTGCCGAGGTTCTCTTCATGCTCATTTTGATTTAATTAAATGAGAAAAGAATACAGTAAGTAGCCTAAAAAGAGACTTAAAAGAATAAGGCATGGTCAGACGGTGGCAGGAAGAGTGTATTTCCTTTACTCATTATCATTTAGAAAGATGAGGATGGCTTTGTCTTATTCTAGTCTAAATTCCTTTTTTGGGGGGTAATCTCCTATGGGAGAGATTGTAATGGCTTGGGGCATGACTTCCAAGTAGGAGGGATGTGTGGCGTGTTTGAATATGTAGGGTATTTTGGGGGATTTATGGATTGCTGATAGGCTATATGAACTTTCTGTCCAACGTCATGCCATAAAGGATTATAAGAGTTTATAAGAGGGAATTTTGTAAGGGACATTATGAGATGGAATTTAGGTCTGTACATGGCTGATGAAATATGTTACACAAGTCTATCCATCCCCCCATAAAGAAATGTTTGGGATGAGATTTGCGACATGAAAACCTATGGGAAACACAAGCTGGTGAAAAAACACTTTCCCTGGCACCACCCATACATGAATATCTTCTGTACATCTTTAAATCTTGAATTATTCATATATGTTATCTATGCATTTGCGTTAAGTATATTTGTGCTTGTCTAGGGCAGAATCTTGGGTTTCTTAGAAACACTTTATACGTACAACCTGTGGTTGTGGCGGTGGTGATGGCGCAGTGGATAAGACACATGCCTTTGGTGTGAGAGACTCAGGTTCAAATCCACTCTGAGACACCGATGTGTCCCTGAGCAAGACACTTAACCCCTAGTTTCTCCAAAGGCATGTGACCTCTGACATATATACCAATTGTAAGTCGCTTTGGATAACAGTGTCAGCTAAATGAATAAATGTAAATATAACCCAAGAATTGGTTTACCTTTGGATACCCATGTTCGCTGGGTTTGCCGCAGGGCTTTGTGCTCATCTAACACCGCAGTATTGTGCCCAGAGACAGCAAACTGAGCTAAAAGAACACTCCTGACTTGAGACAAAACTGTGATTTGTTAGCTCATCTCAGGCAGGTCATTTCTGCGAGGGGTACGACACGTCGGGACATTGTGTTTGAGTAAAATGTGTGTGTGTTTGTGACGGGCAGCTTCGGAGTTTAATAGTGACACTTGCACTAAAACGGAGAACTTGCCTGAAGCACAGCCTGCAGCTACATGCCACGCTTGAACTACACACACACACACACACACACACACTCAGTCTATTCTTATCCAGCTTCACATAGCCAGTGTAAATACGTTAAGACAGTATGTGCGTTGTCATACTCCACCTGCCCACAGCAAAAAAGTCTTCTGCTATTGTTTTGTAAATGATCAGGACTGGCAAGAAACAAGACTAGGTTAGAGAGAGTGAGAGAGAGAGCAATGCTGTGTGATGCCAGTGCTAGGGAGTGTGTATTCTGTATATGTGTGGGTAGTTGGATGGGTAGGTGGGTGTCTGTGTGAATAATTGATGTTGTGAGAGTTGTGTTGTGTTGCTGTGGAGTCTCTGTCACTCAGTGCTGTCAACAGCTCCAAATCAAAACATACGCCAACCTGACAACTTCCTCTAGGGTCTCCTCTTCTGCCACACTACACGAGAGAGACAGAGATACGGCAGCAACTGTAACAGAATGAGACTGCACTCTTTCAGACATTAAAATCACTGCTGTATTTCCTCTGTCTGTTTGATTATGTACATCGGTAAGTTTATTTGCCTCAGGACCTGATATACACTCTCTTTCAACCGACTACTGCCAAGTACTGTATGTGTGTGAGATACAGAAAGAGAGAGTGATGTAGTATATACACTCACGAAAGGATTATTAGGAACACCTGTTCATTTTCTCAATAATGCAATTATCTAATCAACCAATCACACGGCAGTTGCTTCAATGCTTTTAGGGGTGTGGTCCTGGTCAAGACAATCTCCCGAACTCCAAACTGAATGTCAGAATGGCAAAGAAAGGTGATTTAACGTGGCATGGTTGTTGGTGCCAGACGGGCCGGTCTGAGTATTTCACAATCTGCTCAGTTACTGGGATTTTCACACACAACCATTTCTAGGGTTTACAAAGAATGGTGTGAAACCAATGGTTTGAGGTGTGTGTGCGCGCTGCAGCATCATTTTGAATAGTTATTCCTATCCATCCATCCCTTGTTTTTTGTTCATCTACCTGTCTGTCTAGCTAATCACTGTATAAGATTTTTGGCACAGATCCAAAATGTGCCTAAACTGTAGCTCTGTGGTGACCCAGTAAACAGGAGTCTTTGAGTATGTAGCGCCTCGCATCCTGACCACACACCACACTCATGTTTTATTCATAATGCATTTCCACTGACAGTGCAGTTGTTTGATGCACAAGAGCCGACAAGTCCGACATTGATATAGAAAGCATTTGGGTGAATGTATGATTGATTGACATAAGAAGGTTTGTGTGGCACTGAAAGATCACCTGCATTGTTGAGATCATCAATTGATTTTTCTCTGTTACTTTAATGTAGTAAAAAAAAATGGTCACATCTTGTTCTAATGATGAACTGAGGACACTTCAAAACAGAAGTGTGTAAGTGATTGCTTCAAAAAATGTGTGTGTGACAGAGAGAGATCAGACAGACCAATGGATTGATCCATCTATCCTTTGACGGTGTCTATGGCACTCACCCGAGTCCAATACAATTGATCACGGAAAAGGGACAAAGAGACGGAGGGAGGGGAAAAAGACAAATCATTTTCGCAGGCATGCTTACACCAAATGCCTCTGCTGGGCTGATTTCTATTCCACTGGCACAGACTCTCCAAGAATGTTATTGTGCTTCTGTCAGAGGTGCTTCAAGCTGATGGGCCGCCATGCCCGCTTGAAAAAGGCAATTTCACATCTGGAGTGGGAATCTTCTCCCATTGACAAAGACGCAGTGACTCGCCCCCTTGTGAGTCATGCCTCTCATCACAATAAAATACAGGAATCAAACCAGCAGGATAACAGTCTAATCAGCTATCGAGTGGCTATGCTGTCTGGCCTTATTAATCAACACAAACCATAATGACCTTTTCAAACAATATGATGGGACTTTTGAGCTCACATACAAGCTCATCAAGAGATGAGTAAAGCCCAGCATGGACCAGACATCATGGCACGATTTTGCCAAGTAAAACATGTTCCTGGGTCAATGTGTTTTGTTGATCCTGGAACAAAATTTCTGTCTAAATGTAGTTCTATCCCTAACCCTTCCCATAAATTATCCCTAAATTCATAGAGAAGTCAAAGGTGAAGAACACTGACGTAGAAGCACCTAAACATTGTCATAATCCTAAAAATGACATAAACGATAAGCTTGTCCTCAAATCTGATTGGTTGTTTGGAATGTTGTACCAGAATCAATGGAAACTTTGATCCAGGAACATGTTGCAATCATGAAATTCACCATGATGAGATACAGTTAAACACTAAAAATGTCTATGATTGAAAACAGGAATTAAAGCATTCTCAGCGAATAGTAAAGCAGATTCGGGACAAGGAAAACGAGAATTAGATGTTTATCATATCTTCCATATGATATCCTTATGAACAAGCGAGATATCATATGGAAATTAAATCTACCAAATAGCAAAAAAATAAAATAATAAATAGAATATTCAACATCAAAATTAAATAAAGATCAATAGATAGATGGATGGATGGATGGATGGATGGATGGATGGATGGATGGATGGATGGATGGATGGATGGATGGATGGATGGATGGATGGATGGATGGATGGATGGATGGATAGATAGATAGATAGATAGATATTGCTCACGTGTCAGCGATGACTCATGAAAATAGATTATATAGATTGTATATTATGATTTCTGTATAGCACAAAAATATACAGAAGGGAAAAAAACAATCTTAAGCTTCCTTCTGGCTCAGTTATCATGTTTCAGCTGAGGAATGTAAAGTCACCTCTGAGGATTCTGGATAAAATGGCAGTTAATCTGTCTAAGGTCTGTAGCTCATTCCACAGTAGACCTCAATAAGCCTGATGGATCACCGTTGAGTTTCTCTCACTCCAAAGAATCCGAGACATAGAGAGAGAGAGAGAGAGAGAGAGAGGCAGCTCCCGACTGCTAATTTGTTTGTTTCTTGGCTTAATCAAAAGTAGTTATCAATAACATTGACAGCCCTGTATGGTGTAATGACACACAGTTTCTCTTTCTATGCTCTACCATCAGTTTCAACGCTCTGTGATTATTGATACTTGCCCCAATGCCCTCAATGGAAGAGACAGGCTGGTGTAAAGATGAATTGAGTCTTTTTTTTTCTGATGTTAATATAGATTCTCATATCCCAGCTAAATATTTTGTAGTAAATATGCAGATAGCTCTCTGTGAGCCATTTGCAGGTTGATTTCCCAGGGAAGTGTAAACACTGTCTCTGTTGTGCTATCAAAACATTGATCTGTATGTTTGAGCATCACACCAAGCCTGACACAGCAAAATTGACTCATTCATTGTTTTAATATTCCAGGCAAGCAAAACCAACTTATATCTACTTGAATTGGGAAATACCCAAATCATCCAATGGTGTGAGTTTGATGTATGTTGTGGGAGGCGGCTACTAGCGTGTTCCTATGCAGTTGTTAAGGTGATCTGAGTGATAAGCTTGATATGCAGTTGCTTGGTTCTGGATAGTTGCTAGGTCATTTTTAATGTGTTTCTAAATGATTCTGAGTGGCATGTGCTTGCTATTCAATTGCTAGGGGGTGTGGTTGGGGGTTAGGATGTTGCTAAGGGGGTCTGTGAGGAATTAAAGTGCTTGCTAGGCAGTTGCTAGGGTAATGGTGAGAATTTTGTGCAGTTGCTAAGGGGTTCTCAGTGATGTTAGGCAGTTGCTATTGTGTTGTTGAGCTTTTGCGAGCCTGTTGTTGGGGTTTTATGGGTGGTTGCTAGGGCGTTGCTTAGGGGTTCTGCATGATCACTTTTTGGGTGTGGCTAGGGTTTGGGTGGTGACTAGGTTGTTGCCATGCAGTTTCTAATGGGGTTTGGATAATAAGTACTTGCTGGCCTCTTACTAGACTTTTCTAGGTGGAACCTTGGGTGTTGCTATGCAGTTGCTAAGGGGTTCTGAGTAATAAGTGCTTCCTGGCCCGTCGCTATGCAGATTCTAAGAGATTCTGAGTAATAAGTGCTTCCTGACCTGTTGCTAGGGTGTTCTGGGTGGTGGCTAGGGTGTTCCTATGGAGTTGCTAAGGCGATCTGATTAATAATTTCTTCCTGGCCTGTCGCTAGGGTGTTCTGGTTGGTTGCTAGGGTGTTCCTATGGAATTGTTAAGGGGTTTTTCTTCCTGGCCCGTCACTATGCAGATTCAAAGAGATTCTGAGTAATAAGTGCTTCCTGACCTGTTGCTAGGGTGTTCTGGGTGGTGGCTAGGGTGTTCCTATGGAGTTGCTAAGGCGATCTGATTAATAATTTCTTCCTGGCCTGTCGCTAGGGTGTTCTGGTTGGTTGCTAGGGTGTTCCAATGGAGTTGTTAAGGTGTTTTTCTTCCTGGCCCGTCACTATGCAGATTCAAAGAGATTCTGAGTAATACGTTCTTCCTGACCTGTTGCTAGAGTGTTCTGGGTGGTGGCTAGGGTGTACCTATGGAGCTGCTAAGGGGTTTTGAGTAATAAGTGCTTCCTGACCTGTTGCTAGGATGTTTTGGTTGGTGGCTAGGGTGTTCCTATCGAGTTGTTAAGGGGTCTAATTTCTTCCTGGCCCGTCGCTATGCAGATTCAAAGAGATTCTGAGTAATAAGTTCTTCCTGACCTGTTGCTAGAGTGTTCTGGGTGGTGGCTAGGGTGTACCTATGGAGCTGCTAAGGGATTTTGAGTAATATGTGCTTCCTGACCTGTTGCTAGGGTGTTCTGGGTCATAGCTAGGGTGTTCATATGGAATTGCTTGGGTGTTCTGAGTAATACGTGCTTCCTGACCTGTTGCTAGGGTGTTCTGGGTCTTGGCTTGAGTGTTCCTATGGAGTTGTTAGGGGGTTCTGATTAATAAGTGCTTCCTGACCTGTTGCTAGGGTTTTCCGGATGGTGTCTATTGGGTTCCTACGGAGTTGCTATAAGGGGTTCTGGGTAAAAAGTTATTCCTTGCCTCTTGTTAGGATGTTCTGGGTGGTGGCTAAGGTGTTGCTATGCAGATGCTAAAGGGTTCAGAGTAAAAAGGGCTTACAGGCCCATTGCTAGGGTGTTCTAGGTGATGGCTAGGGTGTTGCTATGCAGTTCCTGAGGGGTTTAAAGTAAAGATAAACAAATGCTATGCAGTTGTTTTATGTCCTAGGAAGTAGCTAGGACGTTGCTACACAGTTGCTAAGGGGTTCTGAGTGTTGAGAAATTCAGTTCATACTGCGAACATATTCGCAACACCTCATGGCAGCTATTTCAAGCATGTAAAACAACTACCTACTTAAATTAAGGAAATGCTTTTAATGGCATCTGCAGTGATGCAATTCTTTATCAATGGGTGACTTAATCCACCATATTGCAGACTGCACTCTCTCTCATTCCATTCATGGTAATATGAGTGAGTGGCCTTGGTATATTTATACAGTCTTTGGTGTTAAGCACTTGCTATGCAGTTGCTAAGGTGTTGTTACTTGGTTGCTGTGGTGTTCTGGATGGTTGATAAGTGGTTGCTTACTGCCTGAATTAAGCCCACCTGCAGAGTCTGATTGCATAGAAAAGTGATAGCAAGCCCACCACTTCTCAATAAGCCACATGATTTGAGGTATCAATCACGTCCTTAGCACAAATAGTGCAGGACGACTTGCACCGTCAAGTTTAATGTTCAATAATACCGTGTTTTTGCTCTTTGGGAAGTCAACCAGCAAATGTAAGCTTGTTTACAGTCTGCACATTAAACAGGGATAAGAGAAAGAGTGAAAAATAGTTTAATATTTATCACATAATAATCGATTTTTCAAACTCACCATGCAATATATATATATATATATATATATATATATATTAATACAGTGAAACACATACGCAAAACCCACACCACTTAGCTGCTTCACAGCTCTCTGACAGGAAAAGGAAATCAATGCGGGGAGAGCGAATCACTCAGCCCTTTCCGTGTCTCTCTCCCCAAACGAACAGCAAGACATAATAGCAAGTGACAGAAGTTAAGCGTCTCCAAAATCCAACACACATACCCTGACAAAAAGTACTAGCTCAAATAGTTCTGAGCAGTTCTGAAGCATATGTCTGTCTCCGGGCCAGATCATGAGGATGAAAAGAGAGACAGACTGTATCCGAGGACGAGAGAGCGAGTGAGAGTCCAGCCGGCGGATTGCTTTTGGCGTGTTGTTCCGCGCACACATTTCCCTCGAGTCTTCTTTAACCTCTTCACGGCTTGTCACCAGCTAGGAAAAGAGGAGAGAGCAAACGGGGGAATAAAAAGACTGAGAAGAGGGAAGAGAGAGATTGACATAAAGATACAGCCTCCACAGCCAAAGTGGCACTAAACCAGAGCATTACAAAGTGACTGTGAGGAAAAGATGTTTCTGAAGTTTGTCAACGGGAGGATGAGAGACCCTGTTTTTATAGATTCAGAGTGTTTTTCCTCTCTCTTTTCTGTCTTGTAAACGTAACTGAGTGACTTTTAGAGTGCTGCGGTGCTGTTTTGGGGAGTTTCGACATCTCTGAGAGTCTCTGTGGTGGCAGCGTATGCTCTGTTGAACGTATCTATGTCATTGTGTCAGTGTCCTGTCTCATCTGTCTGAAGATCCTGTGAATCAGCTAGACATGCCTCAAACTTCCAAAATTTTACAAAAAGATATACAGTATACACTAGTCAAGTCACATTTATTTATATAACGCTTTTTACAATACAGAATGTTTCGAAGCAGCTTTACAGAGATAACAGGAAAATAATGCAAAAAGAGTCACAGTCCAGCTTAAGTTGAGCGTTTCATTTTTGTTTTTGTTTTAAAAAAAGTTATTAATTTAGTTCATATACACTCACCTAAAGGATTATTAGGAACACCACACTAATACTGTTTGACCTCCTTTCGCCTCCAGAACTGCCTTAATTCTATGTGGCATTGATTCAACAAGGTACTGAAAGCATTCTTTAGAAATTTTGGCCCATATTGATAGGAAAGCATCTTGCAGTTGAGTGCAGTTCAGTCCAGTGAACGAAATTATTCACACAGTATTTACAGGTCAGAAGTCAGATTGGTTTGGAACAATCAGAATATGATCCTGTTTCATTTGGTTGGAGATCGGAGTCACGCCAGTATTGGGGACGAGTTTGTTGAGGATCAGTGGCGATGTCTGTCGTGTCGATGAGGCCTTCAGAGGGGAGAGTCTAGTTGACACAATCTCTCAAAGCTGAATTTTCAGCAGAGATTACACCAGTTTTTAGTGTCACATGCTATCGGAATTATCGTAAATGCTAGTTTCCTAGTTACCACTGGGAATTTTGGGGATTATTTTGATTCTCGAGTTGGGAGGGCTATAAACTTTAATGATGGCGGAGGGGAGAACAATTGCTACTGTAATTGTTCTCGCGATCGGAATTATCGTAAATACGAGTTTCCTAGTTACCACTGGGAATTTTGGGGATTATTTTGATTCTCAAGTTGGGAGGGCTATAAACTTTAACGATGGCGGAGGGGAGAACAATTGCTACTGTAACTGGTATTGCTACATATTCAAGAGAGAATATGAGTCTGAAACGCCTCCATTGGGCTTTGATTATGAGGCGTGTCGTAACCGAACCAGGAAAAAAAACAACAAAAAACATTCAATTGGATAGTCGGTAGACCTACAACCAATCAGAGCAACGCATAAGTCAACTCCTTTGCATTGCGCAGTTTTCAAATACAGAACAGCCTAACTTTATTTATTTTAGAATTTAAATAACGAGTGTTGCTTCTTTTAGAAGTGAGTGCCACCAAAGGAGAAACCACAACGACCACAGGCTTTTCATTACGTCCCATCTTCTTAACGACCGTCAGAGCCAGCTGATAAGTTACACTTTTCCAGAATCATGTAGGAAGGACGCCAAAAATATCTTTCCGATCGACAAATGCCTTGATTGCAGTTCTCTGTTTGTCTGTTAAAATGAATGCGCTGTCGATTTATTTTATAAAAGACGCGACAGCGGAATCTATACATCTCAATTCTCCAGCTGCAGTCATCTTTGACAAGCGCTCTTTGATAACGTGATGATTACGTCCCTGCAGATCATCTGTCCATCATCGTATAAAGCCCGCCCTGGCAATTTGATTGGCCCTATCATTTTTTGCCTGATCATAATTACTCCTCTATGGATCGAGTCCAAACCGAACTTCCCGACCAAAAAACACACACACACGCACATACACAACAGCTAAATAGTACATATATGAATATTCATTTTAAAAGCAGGTAGTATTTGAACAAAATTCCCGAATAAATCAAATTTAACTTTAATAAAATAATCCCAAAAAATAGGCAAGAATAAACATGGCGTTATCTATGATTCCTGTTCTTTCTGACAATAAAGAACTTGAATGCAACAAGCTCGTAATCTCTAATTCAAAAGTGCTTCCTGAAATTCAAAAGTGGGAAGAAGGAAATTGAAGGCAGAATAAATAATAATAATTATTATTAATGTTGAATTTGGAAATATTTCAGGATTCTATTCTGAATAGACAATTCCAAAGAACCTCACCTATTTGAAATATATGTATATTTAGCATTTTTAATATCTTTACTGTCACTTTTGATCAATTTAATGCATCCGTAAAAGTATTCATTTCTTAATAAATAAATTAAAATACAATTCTGTCATTTTACTCACCCTCATATCATTCCAAACCTGGATGCTGTTATTTTTGCTGACTCAGTGATTCAGTTTGGAGGAGTTAACAGCTCACTGGAGGGGAAGATTATTAATGAGTAATGTCTTTAGGTCTGTTCCTCACACAACGCTGCCACGAAGCCTTTGATTATACACTGTGCCCCAAATTATTATGCAAGTGACATGTTAGGATTTAGTTTTAACATATTCCGATTTTAGTTTTCCAAGGAAAGTGTTTTTTTTGTTTGTTTTATTCCTCATCTCTTTTTAGATTACCGGTATCAATCTCAGACAGGTTTGTTAAATAGTTTGCCAGGTCTTCTTTGGTAAATGGAAAAATACATTATTCCACATTATTAAGCAAGTCACATTTCTCTCGTAATATGGGGAGACATATCGATCTTTCTGAAGATGAAAAGCATGAAATGGTGCAATGTTTTGCAAAAGGCATGAAACAACAGATATTTTAACATTTTTGAGTGTTTTAAAGTACAGAAAGATGTGGTCAGATAAAGGCTTAAGGAAAATTTCTATCAAACAATTTAACCCTTAAATGCATGAATATTTCACAGATCATAATTGCATATTTGGGTTTTTATTGGTTATGCAATCGACAGTGGATTTATCGAACGGATTTCTACCTGTTGCGATAATATAAAACTCTCCTGACATTAGAGTAACAATTTACAGAAGAATAAAATAAAGAGGTTACACTTTATTTTGATTGTCCACTTTCGACATTCCACTAACTAAAAGTAACTTTACAACTACACGTCAGCTAACTCTCATTAGTGTAGTAGACTGTTAGGTGAGGCTTAGGTTACCAAGAAGCTTACCAATAAGGTTGATGAAAATGAGATCAGTTTTGATTTCTATCTTCAAGAAGATGAGGGGGACCCACCTCAAAATCCAATGTACAAAATTGAGAACATACATATTTTGTAAACTTTTCCTGAAATGCACACTTTCAATTACTTACAAGATTGCAGAAACTATGTGAGGATATCTCCCCAAAGCTGCCAGCTCGCTTCCTCATACTGAACCACTCTTACGAATTTCACTTATATAAGATGACTCTCATGAAAGTTTCATTCTCTGATATTCTCTTGGGTAATTACTGCTGTAAGCAGCACTATAAGCTTCATATTTCATTTTGTGAAGTTGAAAAGTGTGTTACGTTCCCTCCCAGAATGAGGAAAGTGTTTATGCAGAATGCGCATATGCATAATTTTACACACAAAAACCGACTGACACGAACACGTCACTGTGTTTACCAGCATATGTGACAGTCTATGCGTCTCCATTTGCCTCTGTCCAGAAAGTGCCAGGCTCATCATGGGCACTTATAGCTTACATAGAAATAAAAATGGAGATTTTAATGTTCCAAATTGGAAGCCCACAGTTAAATGGTAATGGATGTTCTGTCTATATACAGTATTTGCCTGATTTTTTTTCTTCTTTTTTTTTATGTAGGGAAGCTGCATAAACACTATGAATGTATTAAACATCTGCTTACATACGCATACATGTACACTTTTACCATGCACAGATGAATTATGGAAGAAACTAGCCCCTCCTTCTTTGATAAGTCCATTATCTTGGCACTTGGCTGTGGAAAATTTGTGGCCTGACTTCAAACCATTAATCAGGGCTTCAACGCTTAGCACACCGTAAAAAGGTTATTTGTGTAATAGATAAAAGGGTGAAATGAATTAGCAAGCCGGAATTCAAAGTTCTCTCTTTCTGCTTCGCTTTCTCGCTCCATCTTTCTCCCGAGCGGCAGCGTGAAAGGCTGACCCTGTGTCCGCCACCATATAGCACTTTACTTTCATGGACGCCTGGCTGTATCTCATAGGAGCGCTAATGACAGTCTCAAACGTAACCTTTGTGTCCTCCTCTCAATTCACCTCACTGTCACTTCGCAACAAACACTCTCGGTTGCCACAGTTGTCTGTGCCCTCCATCTCTTTCGTGTTTATCAACGAGATTTGCTTTGATTTGTACAGCAAGGAATGAAGAATGAATAGTTAGCATTTGATTATCTCCCTCCAGAGAATATGGGTGCTGGTGTGTGATTAATCGAGATTCTTTGGAATGTAAATTCAGATCAGCTGTGGTTTTGTGATCAGCAATGGCACCACATTGACTTCCTTTTTGTAACCCGTGTAAGTGCACTGGGTCATGTCATGTTTATTCCCAAGCAGGATTCATGCAGAATGGGCGATTACAATTTTTTATGTCATTTATGCTTGAAATGAGGTTGGAGCCAAGTATGTGAGTAGCAAGATTTTGTCTGGAGTGTTTGTTTTTTTTTGTTATTTCTCATGACAAGATAGCTCCATAAAATGTAAAGATGAAACTATTGTACAGGTAAATAGACTATCGTATTTAGCTGAAAAATAATTCACTCACTTAAAGGTGCTGTATGTAAGTCTTTGATTTGATCCGATATTTAGGAAACGTGCTGAGTTCACTTCTCGTTTCTCTGAAAAACAATGCTAAAGCCAGTTATTTTACTTTGTGTGTACCTTGTCCGAAAGTATGTTTTAGTTTTGGTCTGTGCGATATTGCGTTGCCAATTTACCCAATAGTATTTCGCCACCACAGGTTGCCAGTTGCCGGAAAACACAGCATATTGCAGCCAAGGAGAAAAACAAAACAAAAAACAAACTGGGTCAGAGATCCCCAAAAGCCTCCGCAACAATCTAAAGATATCTATGAACAGGAGATATTAAAACGCGGCGATATCAAAGCTCCATAAATCAATTCATCAACTTGCATGTAAGTCTACTTTCAATTCATTGTCAGTTACACTCGTTCTTGTTGCATGTCCTTAATCTGGCAATACGTGCGAGCGTATAGTCTGCGTGGAGTCTGATCAGGAGGGGGTGAGGGGAACCACTCTCTCCAATATTTTGAATTTGGACTGCAGTACCTATTTCAACCGCTAGCAGTCAACCTCACATACTGCTCCTTTAAAGTAATTCTTTTAAAATACTCATTCAATAACATTGTTAAATGTAATCTTTAAATTCTAATATACATTTATTGAAGGCAAATATGCGTTTCAACTCAGCCTTGGTGTGCATTAAAGACTTTTAAAAACTCAAAATAATCGTTTGAACAGTAGTGTTCATTCTCTCATCAGAGATCAGAGAGTGAGAAATCCCAGCGTGGAGTTGGAACGATTGTGGATCTGGAATGACTGCAGATGGCTTTGAGTGGGCTGGGTGAAATTACATACTAGGACACTGAGACATTATCGTAAGATTAGATCTGATAATGTACAATAATAGGAGAAAATGTAACTGGTTGAATGTAACTAGACATAATGAACCTATTGTCCAGTGCAACTGTAAATATGTACAGTATATGTGTGGCTATTACATTAACAGTGTGACTCTTCATTAAGCCTTGAATGTACATCAGTGTGTCAGTGTGGTAGAGCATCGTACTATTGCTATTTATTATCCATCCATCCATCCATCCATCCATCCATACATACATCCATACATAAACCAGTTTCAACTAGCATATAGCCAAAGCAGTTTTGAAATAAGTACTTAAAATAAAAAAGTAAGATAAAATAAATAACGATGAGAGGCTTGTCTCAAATACATTTCTCTCTTTCTCACCTCTCTTTCTCCCTCTCCCTCCATCTCTCTTTCCGCCTTCTCTTCCATCACACCCTTAGTGTAATCTCTCATATATGTGTCTCTATACCTTCTTTCAACCTTTTGGCAGTACTGTATGCGTCACCCATCCAAACCCTGTTGAGCTATTCATCAAAACACACAAGCACACCTACTTGTACACATTTCATAGTCAGTGACAAGCTGCTAAATGACACTTTCAACCAGCACCTGCTCTGACTGACAGGTTTTCCTCCCCTGGTGACTTGGTCTGTACAGTCCCTGGGTATAGCCAGGACAATAATAGAAATGCACAGACTATCAACCTCTTCTGTCTCAGACTTCATCAAACATGCAAGCGGTGTAGCACTTTTCCAAGAGCGAGTTAGCTTGGTGTACCTTTTAATGAGGCTTTTCCTTCCGCATCAAGGTATACTGTAGCAGGACAGTTATATACACAAAAAATATATGTATAAAAAACAGTAAGATGTATTGAAGTCATTTCATGTATAAGTTGCATTTTTACATTTTTTGGAATAAATGAATCGATCTTGAAGATAACTTAGAGTTTTCTGTATGTGTTTGTATAGTAGTGGCAGTTGTCAATAGTGTGTGAAAAGCTTTCTTTTATCCTCAAAGTACAGTTTAGAGAAGGTGTGAAAATATGACATGCAGATATGAACTCTCTTCTCTTCACCGCTTCTTCTCTGCTGAGAGTTTGTGCTACGTCAAACACTTTGACGAACAAGAAACCGGCTATGGCAACACTGTCTCCTTTTCCATCCCTCTCTTTGGCAAGAAATGCTTCTTCTGTCGCCAAACATGAGTGACAGATAGTCAGTGGTGACAAGTAAAAGAAACAGTGTGGGGGAAGGTAGATTGGAAACATTATAAAATGCTTGTGTGTCACAGAGAGCTATTCACAATCGCCTGTTTGCTTTCAGTGCGGGTGTCATGATAGTGACCATCATTATACTTGTTAATCATACCAATATTTTAATGTGATTAAGACAGGTAGGACATGTTGCTTGATCAACATCTTTATTGGTCATTGAACAACATTCTTATCAGCCACTCAGATTTTATTGTTGGGGGCTTTAACAACAATCTTATCAACCTATCCTTTTACTCTGTATAGCATTAGGGTTTAGGTTACAGTTAGGGCTTTGTTTGTAATCTGTGTGGATGCATCAATTGATTTTGGGCTTAGTGGTTTAATGTTAGAGGAATTGGTAAGGATTAGGAATTAGGAACAAAACGACCAAGTATTGTCAACTTACCACAAACCTTAATTTAAACTGAAAACCCCCATAGGAATATCTTAAGGGAATCAGCAACGAATTAGTCTTCCAGGTTTTGACGTCAATCCTGCACTACTCAATTGTTTCATTATCAGTTTAGTATTAAGATGAAGGGTTTAGGGTAAGGGCTAGAGTTGCATAAAAATGACATGACACATTCATAATCATGGCATGACGTGTTATGAATATGAAGGAAGTTTTATGCATGTTTATGAAAACTGTCATTAAGTGTCATTCGCTCAATTATGACATTTTTAATGCAAAAATCACATTGTTTGAGATGTCTTATGTTATGACACCTTGACATAAACCAACACATCATAACCTGTCAGTGTCTTTGTTACGAAGTCAACACAACCTGTCATAAACATGACATAGCAGATTAATTATCAAACTTAAGAAACCACCTAGCTTTATTGGTTAACATTACATTAAACTGTCAGGTGATTGGTTTGGACATTGGCTGTCATGAAGCCATTATAACTTTTTAATGACAAATTCAATTAGTACCACTGAAGTAGAAGTCACGAAAAATATTAATGACACAGTTATAATGGCCTCATGACAGCCAATGTCAAAGCCAACCACATGACACTTTAACTTAATTTTTTGTCAAGTTGTCATGACAAAGTCACTGACTGGTTATGATGTATTGGTTTATGTCAAAATGTCATAACAAAGACAGCTTAAACAATGTCATATATGCATTCAAAATGTCATATTGAGTGAAAGACACTTAATGACAGTTGTCATAAACATGCATACTTCATATTCAAGACACATGTCATGTCATGGTTATGAAGGTGTCATCTCATTCTTATGGACACCCCTTCAAGTAAAGTGTTACCAAGTAAGGTTAAGTAGTACCGCAATGGATGCTGATCCAACAATGGTTTGATTGCAAGGTCGCCTATGCCAGTAGACCTAACACCTCATGTTTTTTTGTTTTTTTTAATGCATTCCAGCAGGTTTTGCCCTTAGCTCCTGCCTTAGGTAATGTCCCTTTCACTGAATCATTATGAAGCCCCAGCCATATTACTCTCTGGATCAGACCTGTGTGTGTAACCTCTCTCAAGCTCTAGGTATACAAAAAAGGTCATTTCTCGTCACGGTGCATCAGATGTGTTTAATTTAGCCTCTGTCCCTGAGGCTGAGCTGTCGGGTCTCGGTGTCCCGTCAGATACATTCAGCCGTCTTCACTTCCATAGAGAGTCTCCCCTGTGAATTTGCTCTGGCCCAGATACGAGTCTCATGTCCACAGGCCCAGTAACACACCTGCAGCACACTGAGGCCTTCTGAGAAATCTCTTCTGGGAGACGAGAGAGAGATGATGATGATCATCAGAGAGACAGGACAGTAATTTTAGAAGCCAAGGCATCAATCTATGCACGTCACAATGCAACAGAACTTAGCAATATTACACCACTATCTGATGTCATCTGTCAGGGTGGACAGATCTTTAAGCTTGTAAACCTCTGTAAAAGCTAACAATCAGTGGTAATGATGTAGGAGGGGTTTCACCACATCTAAGGGAGGCTGAAAATCAATAAATTACTTAAGATGAATTCATCTGATTTATCAACACAGCGATAGCCTGTCATTGCAAAAAGATTCAGGACAAAGCAGATATTTTGAAGAATGTCGGTAACTAAACAGTTGATAGACAACATTGACTCCCATTGTAAAATGGCACTCATAAAAAGCATGCAACACCGATTTTAGCCTCACTTCATTAGTTACATGTGCAGTTCAGAATTGATTTTAAATTAATGATTTTTGTATATAAAGCATTGCATAATTTGGCCCCACCGTACTTACTGTAGTGCATCTCCTTCATACATAAACCTTCTAGGTCTCTCATATCAGCAAATCATAGACATTCCAGGGACTAGATTGAAATTGAGTGGTGATCGGGCTTTTGCTGTAGCAGCTCAAAAGCTCTGGAATAATCTACCTTTACATCTAACCGTATGTTCACACCGCCGTCGGCGCGAACTGTAAAATTCGCTCTCGCCGCCCTCCCAGCGACGCCGTGTAAAGATTCGTGGACGCTCTGATGCTGACATAGATCGAATGCGTGATCTTTTTTGAAACTATATTTAAAGGGGCCGCAAAGCAAACAAGCATGTCGATCGTTATTTTTGCAGAAAATTGATCGATGGAAAGAACTTATAGTAATTATAGTGACATGTTTGCTAATGAAATAAACAAATTAAAAGCCATATGTCTGCGGTGGGGCTTTTGTGTTCATGGTTAAGTGCTATTGTAATTTGCATTCCCGCTAAAAAAAAAAGTGTTCCAGCATGAAAATCTTTTGCCTAGAAATAGTGTTGCGTTCCCTCTTATCAAATTCAAATGATCAACCTCCTATATTTTGCTTGGGAACTAATGTGGTCGAAAGCAAAGTTTACAGGACTGCGTTCTAGGGAATTCTTGCAAACGGAGCACTTCTACATTCCGATTGGTTGCCGCCGCCAGTTGCCGCCGAACCGCGTTATTGCTTATTACCATAAAGTTGAACTGACTTCAACTTTCCTCGCCACTCTCACCGTCCAAGACACGCCGCACCGCCCTCGCCGGAGCTTGCCGCTGGCTCTCATTGAAAATGAATGAGTTCCAGCCATTTTGACGCTCTCATTGGCGGTGGTGTTAACGCACAGTTCGACTGGCAACTTCTTAACCTGATGTTACATTTGCTAGAATTAGCGTTTGGTTCAGAAGGTTAATTGGCAAGAGGCTCTTAACAGATATTGGTTAGTCATTGTTTTGTCTGAAAGTACATTTTATTTATGTAATTTTATTGTTTGATTTGACAGCACATTGGTCAGCATTACATTGTTTTTTTTTCCAACTTTGAAAGTCAGTAGGGTCCATCAATTGTTTTGTTTTTCCAACTTTGAAAGTCAGTAGGGTCCATCAACTGTTTAGTTACCGACATTCTTCAAAATATCTTCCTTTGTTTTCAGCAGAAGAAAGAAATTCATACAGGTTTGAAACAACTTGGCGCTGAGTAAATGATGACAGAATTTTCCTTTTTTAAGTTAACTGTTCCTTTAAGCTACTCTTTGGCAGGGGATTTCAAACTGGGGTCTGCGAGGAGGTGGTAGGAAGTCTGTAGAAGTTTTGAGTGAGAAATAAAAAAGGAAATTTTATTTGAATACAAATGTATTTCTTCTGTTAAAATACATTATAAGATTAAAAAGGTTTATTATATTAAAGGTGCATTGCGCAAGTCTCTGAATTTTTGCAGAACTATGCCCCTTCTGGTGACAAGCGAAACTGCAACCAGAGGTGCGCATGTTCATGGACCACACACACGCTTGCATGAGCTGTTCATGCATCACTTAACATCCCATTATTTCATAATAGTCAAAGTCAACATTTTACTTAACTTCTATGGGACACAGAGGAAGGTATTTTGAAGTATGTTGGTGTCCATCACAAACAAAAGATAATAATACATTTCAAAAACAAAACATTGTCAGTATCATACTTGCTAAAAAAATACATGTATTTTTACAATGGATCCACTTTGAGTAAAGGTGTGATCCATCAAGCCTCCGACATCAAGGATTATTAAATTCTTTTTTTTTTCTTTGAGATTCCGCTTTGACGTGATAATACTCTACCTAGAGCACCGGGCCATTAATCCCAGGGCTGAATCAAAATTTTACATTTCTCTCTGATCAGCTGAGATAGTGTCTTCAGAGAACATCCGGCTCGCTAGGCAGCCTTCACCTCAAGATTTGATCAAGTGCAGATATGCTGAGCTCCATAGTACATGCTGCCAACTCCTGTATTTTGTCAAATTACCCAAGTCTGATGTAGATCATACATTCCTCTCAAACTCTTTTGATGTAAGAAAATAAAAAAACTGACATTCTATTTAGGATGAAGGAAAAGAGCGAAAACATGAAATATGCATGTCTACAGTATATATGAGAATCATAGACATGCATATATAAGAGATATAAGAGAATATGGAATATAAGAGAATATGGAAATCTGTCAAAGCTTATTAGGTGGATTTGTTCTATATCTTCTGGAAATTTCATTAATTCCATAAAATCAAGTTTTTTTTATTTTATTATATATATATATATACAGTGGTCAAGGAAGTGATAAAGAGTTGTATTTTTTTTTTATCAATACCATTTTGTACAGTACTGGCAAGAGAAAATGGTCTGGCATTATTCAAATATTTTGTAAAGAAATTTAAGATACAATTTTGAAAATGTGACTCAAATGTGTTTTATCATAAAATATAATTACAACAAGCTCCAGGTAATTCATCAAGAAAAAGAAAATGCCAAGATTAAAGTTGAAACTCTCTCTATTAATTCAAGTAAAGATACAATTAGAATATATTAAATGTGAAACATGGAAATTAAAACCAATGAATAACTAATTAAATATTTGCTTTTTTTACTAATGAAATTATTTATTTATTTATTTTTTATTTAGCAATTATGCACCATGTTTTCTGAATAATAAGTTGAATGTATGTAGCATCTGCGCTGAATTGTTTATAGCAATAGAAATAATAAACACTTATAAAACTTATAATAAAAATAAGTCACATCCGTGCCTTAAACATTCAATTTAAATTTAGCCATGCAACTGATTTTATTGGACTGCATTTTATTTGATGATGAATGATGACGAGTAAGCTACAATTTCAAGACATTATTTGAATGGGTATAATTTGCTATGTTCATTTTTCAAAACACATTTGCCTAAAACTTTAGCATTCTTTTGCTGCATTCAAAACATTGGTATTCCTTCTAGAAATGGAAATCTAGTTCAATTCATCACCCTGCTAAAGGCACAATTTAATCAGCATTTGTATAATTTTTTTAGCATGGTTGATGCCAGCAACAGTCTGAGACACATGCCTTTAATATTTCAGAACATAAACTGGGTTGGCGGAATACATTATTAAGGGGAATGAAACAATTGTAAGTGACATGGAGATAAAAAGAGGAATTGAATGGTGGATTGAATTGATTTTGAGTTCAGTTCAAGAGATGCATCAGATCTTCTTACTCAGGCATTACTCTTAGACATCTGCAGTGTTTGAGATCCACTTAGGACTCACTGACCCTTCATGCAGAAGATTGCTCTTCTCAGATATATATATATATATATATATATATATATATATATATATAGAGAGAGAGAGGTAGACACTCTATAGTTTTGCCATAGCTGGCCAGTGACAGCCACAAGTCAATAGCTGCTAATACTGGAGGGGTTAGCCATAAATCCATCAGTAGTGTTAAGGACAGAGTGAGAGAAACAGAGAGAGAAAATAAAAAATAACTGCTAGTGAGAGAAGCCTTTGGAGGGTTTCTCTAAAAGGTAGAAAAGCCTAGAAAAAAAATAGGTTTTGGATGAGGTACGGTGTGCAGTGAAAAGGAACACTACTTCCAGAGCAGTGTGGCTCAAATGATCCCTCAGTGGTGTGGAGGAAGGTTAACCCAAGGGATGGAACACAAATTTGTGCTTTTCTTTCTTTTTCAGACACTTTTTGTGTATCTTAACGTAGTCATTAAAAGTGCTCTATTCTGAAACTTCAGTTGCTGTATCAAACACCCCTCCCCACAAAAAAATAAAAATAAAAATTTGTTCTAATCACGAACATTTGTTCTAGTGTTCTAATCACTGTAAAAATAGTGTTCTTACACAACAAACTAACATGGCAACTGCTTGAATAACCCACTTCAACTCTGTGATGATGTTACGTAGAAAAACCCTTTAAGTCTTCTGATTGGCTAAGCTAAAACTTTTTAAAAACTTTATGTATTTATGCAGTTTACAGCAGGTTAATTAACACTTTTTAAATTATTATAAATTAAATATTAGATGAAAACCCTAAACTAAATTAATATATGAAATGTTGCATTGGTAATTAACCGAAAGAAGTACAATTTGAAGCACTAAAATGAATAACTGGGAAGAACTATATAAATGTAACTATATAAATGTAAATATAAATGAATAAATAAATGAAACATAAATAATAATATTTTGAAAAACAAGATTACAAAAAAGCTACAATTGAAATGAAAACTTAAAACATTAAACTTCTTGTGAATATTTCAGGATCCTAAATTCAAAGATATCTGTGAAGTAATATGGATATTTTCTGAGTGACATAAAAAATGACAGTACCTCAAACAAATTTGAGGCTAGTTAACAGAGAAAACTTTTTTGCATTTCATTCCACCGTTTTTATTTTTTTTTAATTATATATATATATATATATATATTGTTTTAATATATATATATATATATATATATATATATATATATATATATATATATATATATTTATTAACTGCATGTTTAAATATTATACTTTCTATATGAAGATGTTTAGAATTTGTATCCCGTTATGCCTGGGAGACAGTGTGGGGAAATTAAATCTATCCATTACAATTTTGGCGAGCCAGCCAGGAGAGTTCTCGAGCAATAGAGAAATTTCATTGAGAATCCCCCTGAAAACACTGATACAACAGTTTTATAATAGTGAGGTATGTCAAATGGCATTAATTTGTTTGGTTCTTCATTTACAGTATATTCTGTTACTGGGTAGAGGAGACATTGTTTTAATGATTACTTCATTGATGACAAGTTCTAACTTAGTCATCTATCTAGTTCAATTTCCCATATTTGTTATTTATACACACAGTCAGGCATTTCACACACATACATTCATCTAAGGTACATAATGTCTTAGTACATTGTCTCAGAGATTTAGCTGGTTAAATGAGGTCAAATGTTAAAACATGGTTAGCTTAAAGGGATGGTTCACTTTGAAATTAATTTTTGATATGTTTTAGCTTACCTCAAGGGCATCCAAGATATAGGTATCTTTGTTTCCACAGTATTTTCAGTTTTGACATTTTTCGGTCAAACCGGTGTTGTCTGTCAGTCATATAATGCAGGTTTAGGGGGTCCACCTCAAAGAGCATGCACAGAGAAGTCAAAATTAAACATGATTTAATGCCTCTCCAACGTTACGCCGGATGTTTAATTTTGACTTCTCAGTGCATGTTATTTGAGGTGGACCCCCTAAACCTGCTTTATATGACTTACAGACAACAACGGTTTGGCCAAAAAATGTCCAAATTGAAAATGCTGTGGAAACAAAGACACCTACATCTTGGATGCCCTTGAGGCAAGCTAAAACATATCAAAAAATAATTTCAAAGTGAACTATCTCTTTAATATTCCGTTTAAAATTTTCCATCACAATACCGAGCCATTGGGTTACCTTTTTAAATTACATTTTAACCCAATGTTTGAGTTTGTCCATATTTGGCCCAAAATTGGGTTAAAACAACCCAGCATTTTTTAAAGTGTGTGTATATATATATATATATATATATATATATATATATATATATATTATACACTGTATGTGTAAATACAGTATATATACAGTACATGTGTGTGTGTGTGTGTGTTAGAGGCCTGCATTTCAGCCCGAGCCCGACGGGCCCCGACTTATTTACACTCCTCGGGCCGGGCTTCGGGCCAATTTTAACGTCATAGTTCACACGCGGGCCGGGCCTCGGGCCTGTTTTAGGCTTATCTTTTTTATAGCCTATTTT
The DNA here is from genome assembly GCF_988280905.1 of Pimephales promelas. Taxonomy (NCBI): domain Eukaryota; kingdom Metazoa; phylum Chordata; class Actinopteri; order Cypriniformes; family Leuciscidae; genus Pimephales; species Pimephales promelas. The sequence continues at coordinate 15,166,642 of NC_142781.1, forward strand.
AGATATTATTTAAAATAAAATATGAGAAGATGACTATTGAAAAGCAAACATAGAAAGACGTTTTATAACCTATCATACTGACATATATGACTGACAGTCTGCTCACGGCACGCACACGCGCACACAGGTTTCCCGGCAACGCGATCCGCGCGACCGGCTCGTTCTCTGTTAAGTGCACCCGCCAGCAGCAGGAGTAGTGAGCGTGACTTCAGCGCAGCTGGAAAAAGTACGACTGGATTAAAACTTTCCACGGTGGATGGTGCTTTTTCTGCACGATGCTCTGTAAGAGACTGTTTAGGAGGTTGTCTTGTTGTTTTTTGTTTGATTGGACTTTAGTTTCATGAGTCTGTTGGAAACTTTTGGAAATACGAATGGCCATGTTCTGTAGTGAAGACTTGATTTTTGAGGTAAGATAACCTGCATGTTTGTTTTTAATGTAGGGCCTAATTTATTTGATTTGTTTAGATTGCATTCTCTGTATTGTATTGTATTGTATTGTAAATTGTATTGTACGAGCGCTGTTGCGAGCAGTGGAGCAGTTTGCCTCAGCTTTTCAAAAATGACAATAAACGTTTACCAAACGTTTAAACTAACGTTAACTGTCTGTGTGAATATGTTTAAGTTGTTTTATGGATTTTATTGTAGCCAAGTAAAGTGTTGATTTGAGAGGCTATATGGATCAAACATGTTTAACTCGCTGTCGGGTGCTTGGTCGTCATTAAAAAAAATAAATAAAAAGAAACATTTGTCTTAATTAACTTTATAAAGAAATGAAAATAATCTAAACGGTAACTACTTTGCCATTGAGGACAAAACATATCTGTTTAAATGACTGCTGCATCAGGGCAGGCTGTGTAAGGTGTTTTTTTTTTTTTTTTTTTAAATAACGGGCTCGGCTCGGACTCGGGCTGATCATTCTGATGAGCTGTCGGACACGGGCCGGGCTAGGGCCTGGACCTCTCGGGCCAGGGCCGGGCTAGGGCCTAGATTTGAGGCCCGTGCAGGGCTCTAGTGTGTGTGTGTGTGTGTGTGTGTGTGTGTGTGTAAAAATGAGGTATACCTTATTATGGTATCTTTGACCATTGAGCCTGCATTTTTTCTATTTCATTGTGATGCATCTCAAATTTTTAAACGCAAGAAAACATTCTGTGTGAACAGCCCTTCAGGACTTGGCTCAGATTGCTTGGAAAAGCTTTAATGCCTCAAACAGGATGCCAAATCTACATATTAGTTTATGCTGACTACTGAATCCATTGCATCTAGTGTGCATAGTTTGAGAATCTCAAGAGAATGGACAGAAATCTGCCAAGCGGGACGTGTTCCTGGATCAAAATTTTCCGTTCTGGAACAACAGTCTTGTCCAATAAATCTACTGTAGTTCAACCCCTGCCCTGACCATCAATTACTCTTAAATTCAGAGGGACATGACGGGTTGATAAGAACACTGTTAAAGCACCAGCCCAGAACTAACCCTTAAATCTAATTGGCCGATAAAGGACGTGGATGCAGGAACACATACTCCCTCAGTGAGTAGGTATACAGGCCTTGCTAGTTGTGTGTCCATTAGGACTTTAACCAATTCTGATGCCCTGCACAGCGTTACTCTGGAAGATCTGACATGGCTCCCTTTGTGTGGTTCTGGTTCATTTGTCTGGTCTGTGCTGCGTTCGACCCATAGGGTTTTCAATCAAGCTTTTAGCATGAAGCTTTTCAGTAATGTTCTGTGTAAGAGTGATGACAGTCTGACGGACTCAATTAAAGTTCTTTCTCTTTCTCTGACATTAGCAGAGCTTATCAGAGCAGAAAGAAGCATTCACACAAACGTGGATATAAAACAGCTAAAGCTGAGCTGACACTTGGGCCAAAAGCCACACGCCTCCTACACCTCTGTGAAGCCCTGGTCCCTGAAGAGATAATCAGAACCAACATTGTACATGTGTGTCAGAATCATCCAGTGGGGATATTCCCCTAAAACACAACGTATGTCTGAAATAGCTCCTTATGTGCTGATGGTGAGATGGTTAGTTTGGCAGCAATCTGTGTGCGGTGTGGTGGATAGCAGTCTGAAGTGATGCATTATGTGAGGCACGCCGTGACTTCTACCAGTGGGCAATAATAGTTCAAAGGTCCTACAGTCAAAACTGACAAGGTCAGCAGACACACTGCTTGATGTATTAGATCAGTATTCAGCACGATAGGTATCGCACACACATATTCAATGTGGATTGCATTTGCTTTTCAGCAAACGTGTTGAATTTCCTCCCTCGTGCACTTGTGTGAATGAGAGAAAAAGGGAAACCCATGTGAAAACTGCTGTGTGTGTGTGTGTGTGTGGGGGGGGGGGTGTCGTTATGGGTGTGTGTTGTGTATATACAATGTTTTTGAAACATCAAGACAGCATTTATTTGATAAGGAATACAGTTTCTGAGATAGTATTACAATTTAAAATAATACTTTTCTATACTTTTAAAAATCAAATATACTTTAAAATAGAATGTATTCCTGTGATGGATAAGCTGAATTTTCAGTATCATTACTCCAGTCTTCGGTGTCACATGATCCTTCAGAAATCACTTTAATGTGAAGTATATATTATCATCCGTGTTGGAAACATGCTTAACATGCTTGACATTTTCTAAAAGTTAAAAAGATCAGCATTTATTTAAAATAGAAATATTTTCTAACAATATACTCTACCTTTATCAAAAGTTTGGTGTACATTTTTTTCTTTCTTTTTTTTTTTTTTTGAAAGAAATACTACTTTTATGTAGATGTCAACTTAAAAGTTACATACATAAATTAACTGAGAAAAACCTTTGTAAAAAAAAAAATCATATTGTGGAGGTTTATATTACTCGGGTCAAATTGACCCCAGTGGGTAAAAAGTGTTATCAGATTTGAGGGTAACAGGAGGGTTAAATTGATTAAATTGATTAAAATTGATTAAAAGTGATTGATTAAAAGTGAAGTGAAATAAAGCTTTATTTTGTTAGAAAATATTTCTATTTTGAATAAATGCTGTTCTTTTTAACTCTTTATTCATCAGTGAATCCTGAAAAAAAGTATCAAATCAACATATTAGAATGATCCAGATTTTTGATCAAATAAATGCAGTCTAGATGACCATTCTTCAAAACATTAAAAAGAGTGCTGAAGTTAGTGTAAGGGATCATATACAGTTGCAACAGTAAAAAAACAAACAAACAAACAAAAAAAAAACCTTATGCCTATGGAAAGTTGTGTGTGTTTAATTTAATTTATTTGTTAACTGAATATGAATGCAATTAATGTCCAATAATGTTTGGTTTAAAGCGCTTAACGAATGACATTTTCCCATTTTCTGTGACCTAATCTGAAGTGAGAACTTTTTACTTGAAATAACAAATTAAAAAATTCTTTAATTAAATAACAATAACACACATGCTTATTATGAAACAAGGACAGTCCTCTCTCTCTCTCTCTCTCTCTCTCTCTCTCTCTCTCTCTCTCTCTCTCTCTCTCTCACTCTCTCACTCACTCACTCACTCACTCACTCACTCACTCACTCACTCACTCACTCACTCACTCACTCACTCACTCATAGTGTGACTGTAATTGAAATGTAGTCCAAAATGATTTTCATACTATGAGTACAGCCGCTTTGGAAATTAGCATATTTTTAATTACATGCCTTGAAATTTTATAATAATCCGAACGAACTTGTCACTTCCAACATTTTGGCATTAATTAATTAATGTTTGCCCTTGACTTGTCAGGATAGACTTACATGTTTATTCATAATTTTGAGTCTTGTATTTTTCCGTAACCCCTCGAGGATGGGGAGACTTCATGGGTGAAACAGCGTGAGAGTGGGAAACTGCCATATCAATTACTAAATGCAAATTTGATTGTATAAACTACTTCCAGGAAGTGTGTGATGTCATGACACGATCGTGAGCAAACATTAAACTGTTCTTGCCTTTCTTTGGCCAATCATCATGCTGTGGATCGGTTGCCATGGCAGCCTTCTGACTGGCTGGCCTGTGGAGTTGCTGACTGAGCGGATCGGATGTGATGTGTGCTTGGCCAATGTTTCGTTCTGTCTGGAATGAGTGTGTGTTTGTGTGTCATCTGATAAAAAAAAAAAAAAACTGGTAACTGAACAAACAAACATGAGCTGTGGACCATTACAAAAATCAAAATGATCATTCTATATGTTATCAATGATGTGAAACTTATTTTTTTTTTGTCCTGATAGATTATCGATTGATATATATATATATATATATATGTATATATATATATGAAGAGTTCAGATGCAAAAGCCTCTAAGTGCCATTTGAAATTTTCTTCTAGAATGATCATTTTTATCAAGCTTGTATATTTAAGTTCAGTGATTTCCCTTAAATGGCAATGATAATTACCTATTAATTGTTATTTAAGTGAAATTACTGAACTTAAATATACAAGTTTGATAAAAAATCATCATTAAAGAAGAAAATTTCAAATGGCATTTAGAGGCTTTTGCATCTGAACTCTTCATATATATATATATATATATATATATATATATAAACATTATACATTTATGAAAATTATTATATAAACCTTCAATCATCTTCGTCTTCCTTGGACCTTCGTTTGCAATCCTAGTAAAATATCCGATAATTTAATTTTTTTTTCATGACAAGGTTAGTTTAGGAATGTTCCTAAACATATTTAAAAATTAATAATAAAATAAATAAATAAACAAAAAACAAACCTTGAAAAACTTTTTACCTTGAAAATATATATTTATGTGTAGGCCTACCCTAAGGAAAATATGTCATTACATTTTTAGAATCATTAAATTTAATTTTTTCTTGAAAATGTTCTAATATTTTTTTAAAAACAAATGAAACCAAGATAAATACAGTGAGTTTTTTAAACTAGATTTTTCAGTGACATTTACAATACGTTTTTATTGTTTCAATTTTGTTACTGCACTGTGAACAAACATGTACATAAATATTTAATATTAAAGTGGGTGTAACTCTAGAGTTATGTGTGACATCTGCAGGCGATGAATTGTGTAAAAAGTGTCAAATACAGTATATAAGATAAAGTAAATGTCACAAAATCACTTTGTTCCACCGCAGAACTCAGCACTCTGAGCATTTCACCAGGTGTCATGAATTGCCCTCTCTATTATACTGTCAAAATGATTCATTATTCTTTAGCTGATGGAATAATACGCTGATGATGTTCGATTATTTTGAGGATGATTAGTCATACAGTCATCAGCAATGAGCTGTATACTGTATATCGCCTTGTAAAAAAAAATATATATTTTCAAGATTTGTTATCACAACATTTTTTTTCTTTTGTCAAATCAACTTAAATAATTCATTTAGTTCAGATAACTTATTATTTTGAGTTTCTGATGATTAAATCAATCTCCATTGTATTAACTCACTTTTTCTAGTTCAATCAACTTAAATTTTTAAGGCAACCCAGGTTATTTACTTTTTTAAGTTAAACCAACAATATTCTTTACAGTGTATAGTTTCCAGTGGAGGAACAGTCAACAGACAATGTCAACAGACTGAATTAACCTATTTTAAATGTGATTAAAACTACAAAAAAAAGACGCAGAGACACAGCAAAAACCACTTAGAGAGTATAGTTGGTATTAATTATTAAATGTCTTCGGTGAAATATAAGTATTACTGAGAACTGATAAAATATGAATGTAAAAAAAGAGATAGAATGTGTAAGAGGTTCAGGGTCCACCTCACGTCCATTCAGGCGCCCGTGTTCTCTCTGAGATAACAATCACATGGACATCCACCTTATGTGAGGGTTATTTAATAAGCGCCCAGTGCCTGATCGAGGCCAAACACAATTTCATCTCATCTTTAACCTGATGAGGAAATTAACATCCACTGCGGTCACTCATGGAAAGACAGCACAACAGGGGTGTCGCAATTCATTTGCCATTTGGCCGCACTTCCACTAAATACTCATAATGAATTAAATAATGCTGAGTAATTACAATTACTCTCATGCCATGGTTTCATTTGGAACTCGTGATATGATTTGACCCCCTCCATTCCTCTATACTTCCTCTCCTCCGTCTCTCTCTCTCTCTCTCTCTCTCTCTCTCTCTCTCTCTCTCTCTCTCTCTCACACACACACTTCCTGTCGCTCTCTTAATGCAGAGTGCCATTGAGTATTCCTCTCAGGCAGGGTGCATGTAGTCAAACAATTCCCTTTGACATCCATTTGGGAAGCAATTTAAAGCAGGAAAACCAAACAGCTATTGAGAATAAGACCCTGAGTGATCTGAATAAGCATAAATAGTGATGTTTCTCCAGGATACACGGGCCACACACACACTCTCCCTTAATCTGCAGATTGTGACTTCCTTTTTCAAGAAGTGTATTAGGGTTGCTGACTAATAAGAGCATCTAACAACAAAGAGAGAGAGAAAAACCATTAATACTTAAAAAAAAGGTCTCATGTTTTTTAAGTAACGTGAACTAACAATGAGCAATATATACTGTATTAAAGCATTTATTAACCTTTGTTAATTTACAAAGAGGAAGAATTTTAGTGCTTAAACCTGCTTTATACACAGTATATGCTATATTTGCTGGTGATGGTGGAGGACATTGTTCTTATTTCTCCTCATCATTCTTATAGCCCAAACTATTCAAATGACTTTAGTGGAATGATAAGGCAACCCACTGTGTAGTTTGATTTGTAAAAGTGGCTTTGTATATCCCTACCACAGAAGCAAAGGAGATGTTAATGTTACACCCCTTTTGTTTCTCCTTGAGTTAATAGTCCACAATGCTCCTTTATTGCGTCTTCCATCATAATCAGACACATCTATCATGTGGTGTCCTCTGTGTTTGCTCCCATCCACCCGACACATGTTCCCTTCTGTGGCGCTGTCCATGGTGCTGAAACCTCTGCTCTGCTACTTTACCGATAGAAAGCATCCTTCTTCTTTAATTATTTTATTTATTCACTTAAAGTGTGTGGTAACCCTTTAGATTAGGGAACACATATTCACAATTAACTAGGAGTTTTCCCTTAATTGACTCAAAATTACTGCTTTTTGATAAAAGTAAGGTAGTTGTTGGTGTGTTTAGGTATGAGGTATGGTTAAGCGACCTAGAATATAATGCAGAAAAGGGAATTAATATGTGATTTATAAGTACTGATAAACAGCCAATGTGCTAGTGTAATGCATGCTAAAACACAACCGTTAATAGTGAATACTGTATTTGTTCCACACACACATATTTATAGAAATCGAGAAAGTATCAAGATAATGGTTTTGATTATACACTGTAAATATGAATAAATGAGCTAAACTCAAATTATTTGAGTTTATCAGTTACATAATGTTTTATTTAAGAAATTCAAAGTTTAAGTTAACAGAACTTGCAAGTTTTTCTTTTGTACTCATACATTTGTATTACTCTTAACTTGAAATATTTGAATAAGCTAATTCCTCTTAAAATTATCATGCACTGTAAAAATGAATACGCTTTATCTAATCAATAAAATTGTGGCAACAGATTACAAGCAATATTATTTATTAAATTGAACAAATTAGAATTGAGTTATAGTTAATCAAATTAACATTCTAATTAATTCTAATTTGTACAATTTAATTAATAATATTGCTTGTAATATGTTGCCACAATTTTATTGATTAGATAAAGCATATTATTTTTTTCAGTGTGTAATCTCAACATAAATATTTTTAGTAGTGGACTCTTGGCTAGCTTTACTAGCTAATTCAGTAAAATACCTTGCTAATTTGTGACACAATGCTTCGATAGCATTACTACAGCATTACATAACTAAACGTCCCATTTAACTCTAATCTTGCACAAAAACATTATGTAACACTTAATTCGAAGTCTCAGCCTAGTTTTAGTTAAATTTAAGTTTGTCTAAACTAAAAAGAACAAGTTCATAAAACTCAAAACAATGAAACATTTCAGGTTACTTAAAATTTAGGAGTTTTGTGAACTCAAAAGAAAAAGAAAGTTCAATTAATTTAATTTCAGGTTTGGAATCAATTTGATCCCAGTAAAAGTACACTGTAGAAAAAGACAAAAATATATGTTTTTAGAGAAAAACAGCTGTAATGTGCACTGAAAAAAATAAATAAATATATATATATATATATATATATATATATATATATATATATATATATATATATATATATATATATATATATACTGTATCTAAATTAAGTGACGATACTTTAAACAGGAAAAGAATATCTCACAATGGAGTCTGGAAAATCAACTTGATTTTTCTTTTTTCTTTCTTGTTTTAAGTGGAAAGTCGAATGTAATGAATATGACACGTCTTTTTGCTTCTCTGGTATGTTGTATTTTCTCATTTGTAAGTGGCTTTGCATGAAATGTATTCATATTTTATTTAAGGGGTCTCAGACATAAGTAATGGTGCTTTTTATTGGAGGACATTTAAAGCATGCGTTTGCAAATTTTGTTTAGAATCACTTGAAAAAACACATGAGGTTTCATATATAATTATTTTAACGATTTTTAAAGGGAATTGAAAGATAAACAGTTTTTTGAGCACTAATTTACCTTACCTTTAGCTATTGTCATGTCTTTTTTTTTTTGGCTAAAATCCCATTAAACGAGCTGTTCGTGATGATGCATTTGAGTTTATTTGTGTGCTAGTCACTTGAGAAATGCAGGCTCCGTATAATACATTTTAGTATCCAATTCATCCTTTGAGTTTTTATGTGCCTCAGGTGCATCTTCTGTGTATCTGTAAAAGTGGCAGTCGGTTTGTCTTGTTAGCAAGTCGTAAGGCAGTACTTCATTTTGTGTAATCCAAGACCAAGCGAGAATCAATTTACAGAGTCATGCATAAAAGAAAAATTCTTCGGTCAAACAAATGTTTGGGTTAACCCCGTTAATCACCCTGATGTTCACACTACAGTAAAACAAAAGCATAAATACCCCTTTGTAGCGGCCGACATCTGTGTGCAAGTGCTGGATTCACGCTTTTAGTTTTTGCTTATACTTTCCAAATTTAGCTGGTCTAATTAACGGTGTCTGAAAAAGAGAAGGGTGAGGGGGAAAAAAGAGAGCAGTTCTCTTCTTGGCCAGCCTGTACCCTGTTATCTGAGAGCTGTCATTAGGGAAGGCTTTGTTTTGCTACTGTTCATTAGCATTCCCGCTGTGGCCTCTTTACCTCTGCTACGCTGTTAGGGAGTGTCATGAGGAAAAGCACAGCCTACGATGTAATTAGCATTAGCATGTTTGTGCACTGACTAAGTGTGATGACAGCTAGGTTTAATGTGTCTTAGCGAAACGCGTTTACTTAGCGGAGCTTTTAAATGCAGGGTGCGATCAGAGCTTTGGCAGGAGGTTCGCGCTCTGCATTTAATTGGGAGATAGCGGGATGCTACGCTAACCCAGGCCTGACTCCACGGTGTCACTTTGTGCTTCATTTCTTTCTCTTTTGAAGTGAATTGTGATCAGATGTTAATGCTCTTAGCAGGTGCTTATTCAAAGTGACTCGTAAAGATCAGGGTTTGAAGTTTTCTCGTATTGCTAGACTTTTTAACTTTTGGCATACAATCAAGCCTACTTTGCAGTTTTTTTTCTAGTCCAAAACACCCATTTACACTTTTGATATTGTTGTTGATGTTATTTAAATACTTTGTTTTGATTTAAGACAATTGTGTTGGGATTCCCATTCAAACATGAAACTTGAAATGGTTACTCTTTGGCTCAACTCAATTTTCTTATTTTGAAAGAACATTTCAATCAAATCTCGATCAAAAAAGGGAACTCAACGTAAAAATAAAATACATTCTGCTTGTTCAAGAAACACATTAATCGTTCATTCAGTTTACTTTTGTGGTGGTTTTTTTTTATGTGCAAACACGAGTTCCTCTTCCCATCACGCTTTGCTTAGGGCTGTATACGGAGAGTAAATTTTGAAGTAAAGTGTTATTTTATGCATTTTTAGCAAGATGAGAAAATGTAGAGACTTTTTAATTGTTGAATTTTCTATTATGTATGTATTTAAAAGTGTTTCTATAGTGTTTAAGAATTACCATTGTGGTGAAGTGTTGAGCATGAGAACTTGCTAACATTATTCAAGTTGCACTAAAAAAAGAGACTACGACAGTATTATGGATGTAACTAGAATTTCGTTTAGACTGTTATCGCCTAACATACAGGTAATTTGTGTAAAGAAAAGTTATATTTAGCGTGCTTTAGCGTGATGTGCTGTGTTGAGGGTGTTGAAGTACAACTCACATAAATTTGCATCCCATTCTCATCCCAAGGCGTCATCTAACTGACGCTTTTGACCATCAAAAAACAAAACAAAACAAAATAATCTAGCATTTCAAGATTAAAGTTGAAACATTTCGAGATTGAAGTCGAAATATTTCGAGATTAAAGTTGAAATATTTTAAAATTAAAGTCAAAATATTTTGAGATTAAATTTGAAACATTTTGAGATTAAAGTCGAAATATTTCGAGATTAAAGTTGAAATATTTCAAAATTAAAGTCAAAATATTCCGAGAGTACGAGAATACAGTCTTCTGTAGAAGTTGTGTGTGTGCTTGCCATTGTTTCACATTGCCGCACACACAGGCATTCATAATGGTGCATAGCAAGTGTTTTACACTGTGTGTGTGTTTGTTTGTGTGTGTTCAACAAGTGCCAATCTACAAGCATTAGGCTACCATTATATAGCTGTGTGCTCGTCTATAGGCAACATGGTAATTCTTGTTGGTAGATTAGCACCTGTGTAGAATTTTGTTGAAAAACCAGATAAAAAGTATAAAGCTACTATTTTGTGTTGATCCATTGCAGTTCGACTTCACAAGTGCCTTTCTTTACACACACAGACACACACACGCACTCGCGCACACACTTCTATGGAAGACTGAATTATCAATTATCGTAATGTTTTTTGACTTTATTCTCGAAATTTTTTCTCGAAATATTTCAACTTTAATCTCGAAATGTTTCGACTTTATTCTTGAAATGTTTCGACTTTATTGTGGAAATGTTTCGACTTTATTCTCGAAATGTTTTGACTTTAATCTCGAAATGTTTCTACTTTAATCTCAAAATATTTTTTTACTTTAATCTCGAAATATTTTGATTTTAATCTCGAAATGCTATTTTTTTTTTTTACGTTGCGGTTCAGGGCTTTCATACAATGAACAACACTGACAGCATTTAAAACGTAAAGATCAGTAAAGTAAACTTTTTCTTTTCAAAGGCATGTTGTAGTGCACAGCACCTCAAAGCAATGGATTTATTCAAAAGATTAACCTTGAAGGTATGGATGTGTAGTTTACCCCTGCATTAGGCCGTTGGCTGCATTGGTAAAGTCAACCTGAGCTATTATGCACCTGCAAGACGCCATTGGCATTGTTCTACACGTGTCCTCAACTAAATGAAACGTTGGCCTGTTGGGCATAGTGCGCTCTCTGAACACGAGATATGTTGAAAGTAGAAAGTGGGAATATGGCCCATCTGTCATTACATGGACATCATGTGCTACGTGATTGGGTACATCTTGAGGCTCTCTTTATAGTGACTCTCTGCTGGCTCCTTGCAGGGCAATTTTACATATTTCAATGCAATTTCTCTGAAAATTTCACTCTCACCCAGGGAGAGAATCTTCTTTCCTCCTCCTTTACATTTCTTGTTCGCATTTCTTCTGTCTATAATTCGTTAAAAATCTAGTTTAGAACACATGTACCAAGTTCTTAGAAATGTACTTATTCATGTATTTGTTAGTTTCATATGGTTTTGAAATGGTTTACATATGTATTCCAACCTGAAGATTGTTTTTATTTAATTACTTTAAACATGTAATGTGGTGTAACCATCAAGTAAAATGAATAATTATATTATAATAATTTTCTTACATCTGTGACTTTACACATCTCAATCAGTTTTAAAAATGTTTTTGAATGTAGTTTTTATGGCAATCTGTTTATATATACTGTATAACTGTAAAATATGGCATGATATGAACTAAATTTACCTAGTCATATTAAGGCTAAATTGTCTGAAATTACTTAATTGAACTTGTTTTTTATTTTTCTCTCACTGGTTGCACCACTTGACTGTTTTTTTTTTTTTTTTTTTTTGTCTAATTATTTATTTTTTTTTCAATGAATTTTGCAAAGAACTTTTCTGTTTTGTTTTGTCTCACTTTTTTTTTTTTTTTTGGTTGCACCACATGACTTTGATTTGGCTTGCATGGTTTTTAGAATATTAATGCAGTGGAGCAGATTATTTACACATTTTTTCTCATGAAATAATAATAAAAAATGCCATGCCACACTACATCTCTCTGACATTATGCCCCAAAATGAAAATATTAAATTAATTTCGAGTCGGTAACGAAAAACATGTTTATTGCACGAATACAGTATGTGTACATGACATTAAATGTATAAATTACATTTTTAAGTAAATAGATGAAAAATGAGTGTGACATCAATGACCTAAACAGATATCACAATATAGGGAGGGAGGAATAAATTGCAGGGAGGAATGTGTGTGTACAAGTGGCACTCCCGACCTGTAGCCAGATTTTGATCGGAATAAAGGTGCAAATGCGCCCTGCGCAAACGATGAATAGTATTGAAACTGGCACACATTCTGAGAGAACGAGAGTGAGAGAGAAAACCTGGCAAGACGTGGGCTACTGTTTAAATTGCCCGAGCTGTTGAATAGCTTGACCGGTTTGGACTCTCCTCTTCTCTCCTGGGTACTTCTGTTCATCTGTCTCTCACTCTGTTCCACTCTCTCAAATGAGTGCACCCCCTCAGGGCAGCACATGGCTCTAACAGGCCAAACCCCCACCTTTCCCTATCTCTCTCTCTCTCTCTCTCTGCCATACAGACACACATACACCCTGCAGTTAGGTTATAGTAATGAATTGTTCACAGGTGCTGATGATGAGCCCCTGAGCATCACTGTGGAGACGGGATGTGCCAGGCACAGGCCAAGTGGAAGAGAACAGATGCACGCTTAGAGTCCCCACACACCCCTTCCGCACAGTTCTGTCTTTCCTTCTCACTATATCTTCCTCCTCCTCCTCTCTCTTTTGAACATAATCTTTTAAATAAAGGTTTCAATTACAACCAAAAGGAGTGACTTTTTAAGATCCACAAAAGGTTTGGGAAGCTCCACAGGCTTTTCACAGGAAGTCGTTATTTTACACATTTGTTTAGTTATGTTAGTAGTGTAGAAATTATACACATCTGTAAAATTATCCAGAAATGCTGACCAAAAAACATTTCTTATGAATGCAGTGTTGGCTTCTCCAACGTCTCAAGGCCTTAAGAACCCATACAGGGAAAATGGTTTTCTTATAAGAGTGTGTTGCAAAGAAACACTGAAGAATCACTGGAGATCAATTTAGTCCTTACACCTGGATGGCCCAGATAGATTAAACACACATAGCTTTAAGATAAAAGGAAACTGCATCCCATAATTCAATTCACTTTTTTTTTTCACAATGCACATAGTTTCAAAGCAGCTTTACAGAAAATGCACGAGTCCACATTACAATTTAGAGTAATCTGTTATCGGAGGAAACTGTCTAAGTAATGGATTTCAGAAATGTACATATACTGTACAAAATCAGGGTTAGCTTTAAATGTATTCATTTAAACATTGTAACAATTTAAGGCAGAAAGAAGGCGCTCATTGAAGTTATAAATACTGGTTTGTTTGCAAATAATTATGACATTTAGAAAAATGTAGCATTGGAGAATAACAGAAGCATATGTAGCATAACAGAAGACCAAAGAGACTAAATTTCAATTTTGTTATGGTTTATTCTACTTAAAGGGATACTCCACTTTTTTTGGAAATAGGCTCATTTTACCACTCCCCCAGAGTTAAACAGTTGGGTTTTACCGTTTTTAAATCCATTCAGCCGATTTTCTGATATTTAGAAGAATATCAGTAACCAGACAGTTTCTGGTCTCATTGACTTCCATAGTAGGAAAAAAAATATACTATGGAAGTCAATGAGACCAGAAACTGTCTGGTTACCGATATTCTTCTAAATATCAAAAATTTGGCTGAATACATTAGAAAACGGTAAAACCCAACTGTTTAACTCTGGGGGAGTGGTAAAATGAGCCTATTTCCAAAAAAAAAAAAGTGGAGTATCCCTTTAACTATCATAATGAATAAAGATGTTATTGCATTCCTGGTCAGTTTTGACCCAGTGGATCATACACTTATAAAACAACTGTAACTTATCCTTAATGTGTGAATGTGGACACATTTTGAAGTTTACCATATGGTTTTACCACCTTATTATGTTATTACCATAGACTGTAAAATATACAGCCCATTCTCATCCCAAGGCGTCATCTAACTGACGCTTTTGACCACCCTTTAGCGTCAATATGAGACGCGTCTCCTAGTGGTCCCTAACCCTACGCTAAAGGTTGCCATGTGCATCGGATTTAGACGCATGGTCAAAAGCATCAGTTAGATGACGTCCTAGGATGAGCGTTAGATGACGCTGACAGTACCGCCACAAATAGTACCCCGTCGTCATAGTGACGCCTTTCGTTCCTCGTTGCCCCATCAAGCTCTCGCTGGATCCTCTCTTCGGCAACCAAACAAAGGAAAGTCTGCACCTCTTCATTTGACCACTGCGTAATATTCCGAGTTGCCATAATAATAATAGTAGTAAGTTTAGAACTCTCTGGCCAAACTATTTAAAAATGGCGGGGTTATTCTGGACACTCTATCTGGCGTGTGCAATGATGACGCAGTGAATGGTGACGAATCTCTCTGACCAATCAGCAGTCGGCATTGTTTTCATGTCACATTTTAGTACTGGCTTAGCTCGCTCAGAACCTCGCCGGAGATGATACAAAAAAAAAGTACCCGAAAGCAGCTACAGGTACAACTTTTACACAGTGGAAAACCAAACAAAGTCGAGTCGAGCTGGTACTGTGTAGTGGAAAAGCGCCATTAGATTTCTTTACAGATGTGTGTTACATTTTAAATGTACCTCTAATGTCACTGTGTGTATGTCTCTTGCATTCTATGTGTTTTCTTAATGTGCCGTTCTAGACAAGGTGGATAAACATCCAACATACGAATCCCCGCACGTGACTTTGTATATATCGTGGCCATGAATTAACAACTTTTCCCAAGACTTACTAATGTTTTACTAATTAATTTTTGCTAGTTTCTAGTGAATTTTTGAGAACGACAGAAGTATTGATTCCCTCGTTTTAGTAAATCGCTGTCGCGTTGTAATATTTTGTTCCCTTGTTTAGTTAACTTACCCAAATTTTCCCGGTGCATCGAGCATTCCTTATTGCCGAGCCCTGACAAGTGAGCAGTGTTGCCAGATGATGACACTCACACTTGGGTTTTGCTTGTTAACCTGCCAAACTGACCCCAAACCAGCCCAAATGGATTTGTCCATCTTTTACCCAAATTTTAATTCGCCCAGTTTGGCAGAAAAGCCACCCAAATCTGGCAACTCTGCAGTTATCTTACATTTTAATATGATTTCACAATATTACTGTTTGACTGCATTTTTTAAAAATATGTATGAGTTAAGCATACGAGACTTCTTTCAAAATCATTATAAAATCTTACAGACCCAAACTTTTGAATGCTAGTGTTGTATATCCTGCTCTCTATAAGTTTGTTTATTGAATATTTAGGCTAATTTGGTTACACTTTGAACCACTAGTTTTCAGTACGCTCAGCTCCATTTACACACATTTCGCTACATTTAATTCTATTCCGCAGAATTCCACGCCTACTGGGGCCGGTTGCATACCTGTGCTTTAAGACAGTGTCTTAAGATCTAGCATGACCCATTAGCAGTTAGTATTTGATAGTTAATTTTCACTTAAAGAAAGAAAAAGTCTAACTAGTAACTGTAGTCTTAGAGGTTTATGCAACCAGCCCCAAGGTCTGAGAATGAATAATAGGGGTCTTTGCAGTCATATTGCTCTCTTTCTTTAGCTCCTTCTATACCATGTGCTTTTCCTTGTTCCATCTCAGTCCACTTGCTCCTGCCTTTGCTTTTCCCCTTTCCCTTAAGGCTTATAGATTATGTTCTAACATGCCACTAAAATGCTCATTACTCATCTGCCATAAGGATGGATTAACGCTCCGGTGTGAGGTAGTTTTGTATGGGGACACAGTGGAAACACACTTGACAGCTCATCAGTGTTCACTGTTTGCTTTTGTTTTAAAGGCCGCCATAGTTGGCCATGTTTTGGACCACAACACATTCCTCCACAGAGGTGCTCTCGCTACCATAAGGTCGACTTATGCATCCCACAGGGGCTGTTCTCCAAACGGCGACATTTAAAACCCCCACCACTCTCAGCTTTCCCACAGCTTGGAGTCTATTCCACAAACCAGAGCTGCTTTAAATGAGATTATTTCACAGAGATTGGCCAGTGACCCCTTTAAAAGGCTATCCTATGGTGTGTGTGTGTGCGTGTGTACACACACGCTAAATTATTTACACCATGAAACAAGTGCGGTGCGCTCCATGAATAAATGAAGCCCGGAATGCCCTGCTCACCGGAGTACCCGTGGCTGCGGCTTCTAAACACACTTTAATCAACAGATAAATATTTCACCAGTTAATCAAGGATAGCGTTTAAATTAATTCAAGTTCTAATTTGATTCGGTTTCATTTGAAGTTGTGAGCTGAGAGATATTAACTTGATTTATTTTTCCTTTTTTTTTGGTTCAGACAGACATGTGCTTTGGCTACATGTGCATTACAAACACTGTCTGGCATTGGTAATTAGCTCTGAGCAAATCACTGTAAATTGATTTTAATGCATCACCAGTCAAGCCCTCAATTTGGCTGCTCCTGTAAATATGGAATCCATGTCTCTCTGACCTTCGGACAGCTTTCAATCCATAAGAACCACGCTGGACCCATTGAACGCATGGAAAATGTGCATTTCAAATTAGTCAGTCATTTAATTCTTGTTTTGAAGAACTTAATGGAATTATACACTGCAGAAAATTATTTTCTTAATCTTGTTTTGGTCTTATTTTCCTTGAAAACATTTCCTAGAAAAAAATCACTTATGACTACTCTCTGAATAGTTTTAGTAAGTTGTTGAATATGGCAATGTTAATGTATTTGTTCTTGAAGGACTTGATCTGCTACGCTGCTGTTGATTATTGTATGGATATGTATGGACTTGTGGTAACAAGGCATGATGGATCCATGTTCTCATTGTGTTTACGCCAAATTCTGACTCTACCATCTGAATGTCGCAACAGAAATCGAGACTCATCAGATCAGGCAACATTTTTCCAGTCTTCAACTGTCCAATTTTGGTGAGCTCTTGCAAATTGTAGCCTCTGTTTCCTATTTGTAGTGGAGATGAGTGGTACCCGGTGAGGTCTTCTGCTGTTGTAGCCCATCCGCCTCAAGGTTGTGCGTGTTGTGGCTTCACAAATGCTTTTCTGCATACCTCGGTTGTAACGAGCGGTAATTTCAGTCAAAGTTGATCTATCAGCTTGAATCAGTCGGCCCAATCTGACCTCTAGCATCAACAAGGCATTTTCGCCCACAGGACTGCCACATACTGGATGTTTTTCCCTTTACACACCATTCTTTGTAAACCCTAGAAATGGTTGTATCTGAAAATCCCAGTAACTAAGCGGATTGTAAAATACTCAGAGCAGCCCGTCTGGCACCAACAACCATGCCATGCTCAAAATAGCTTAAATCACCTTTCTTTCTCATTCTGACATTCAGTTTGGAGTTCAGGAGATTGTCTTTACCAGAACCACACCCTTAAATGCATTGAAGCAACTGATTGGTTGATTAGATAATTGCATTAATGTGAAATTGAATGTGTTTTCCTAATAATCCTTTAGGTGAGTTTATATGTGTAAGATAATGAGACTTCAGAGAACATGTATGGCTTTTAAACTCTTATAAACCTGTTTTTGGAGAATTTGGAGGTTTATTAGAATGGTGTAAGAAAATTAATATTAATGAAGGAATACAAAATGACCTTGTATTTTATAGTTTCCATTTGCAAATCATATTCAGTTAAGTAAATGTATCTTGCTTTAGGAATACATTTAGAAGTTCCCACTGGAAAATAGGCAACATGCAGTGCTTTTTAAGTACACATTCTGCATTCTGAAACTTAACTCTCTCCCCGCCATTGACGGAAATGTCCGTTTTCCCTTGTTTTCACTGTTACACGGTAGGTTACGTATCTTCTGAAAGTGTAGATAATCTCCAGATCAAAACACGTGTGAAGAAAGTGCAGAAACAAGTGATATTAATCATATTCAAATGTAGAATGCAACACATTCTCATCCTTTGGCGTCATATAGGTGATGCCATATGACATTTCGTCGTAATACTATGCACATGGCACCCTTTAGCGTCAATATAACACACACTGTTATGAGGTTTAGGTCTGGGGTCTGCATCTCATATTGATGTCACCTGTACGACGCCTTAGGTTCTACATGTTATATTGATGTTAAAGGGTGCCATGTGCGTAGTATTTCGACAGAATATCAGAAAAATCGAAAAATCACCTATATACGAACGGGCTCGTAAAATGACATGATCATCAACATTAAACAGCATATAAATCAAAACTGCCTAATGTTACTAAATATAATGTTGACCCAGGACGAGCTACATGACTGCTCAAGCATTAGGGGTGTTGATGGACTCGATCTACTCATCTATGTTTTGGCTATCGTTCTGAATCCGATCTGGAAGTAGTTTTTTATAAAACAGGATTTTCTCAGCTTTTTGCTGAAAATCTTGCTACTTACCCTCATTCAAGTTGTGTTCTTTCAGCTGGTGGTGAATGACAAAAAAACAACAACAACAACATCTACCTGGGAAAGAGTTAAAGGGACAGTTCACCCAAAAATGAAAGTTCTGTCATTTACTCACCCTCAAATTGTCTGCTCTGTTGAACACAAAAGAAGAAATTTAGCTGAATATGGGTAATCAGACCGTTGTTGGTCATTATTTCTGCCATATTTTCCATGGTGCCCATCAAATGTAATGTTATTGACATTCTTCAAAATATGTTCTTTTGTGTTCAGCAGAAGAAAGAAATGACTCTTTGTATCCCTATATTACACCATATCCTGGCAATTAGACACATTTACCAACAGAGGAACAAATTAAAGGCTTCCGATTGGATATACTCATTTTTACTCATCAGCCTGAACAAAAGGGACCTGCAGGTCACATCCACAGACATGCCTGACTTATATCTGGTCTCTGAGCTTTTTTCAAAACTCTGTGAAGTACTGCTTCACTGTATTTTTATGCTGCGCTAATGGCCCGGATCAAATAGGGAATATCAGACATTCTGAGAAAGAGAGTAAAGAGGGGAAGCTGATAGATTTTTATTCCTATGTTTGAGTCTCTCTGAGTCACGAATTTGAAGATCAATAGTGGACCTGTAGTCATCAGATGAATAAAAGCGAACAGTCGGTCTGCTTGTATACAGATTGGATTTTGTAGTGTTAGATGTAGAAGTTAGAAGTATAAGGAGAAAAGAAATATGTCATAGGCTATTCTCAACCTATTCTGAACCTGTATGACTTTTCTTCTTCTCAAAAGGAGATCTTTAAGTGTTTTTGTTTTTGTTGTTTTTGTGCTTCCATATTTTCTGAGACCATATCAGCTTTGAAAATGGGCAATTTTGCAAATTATCCTGCAGAATTGTGGAATACACAACCAATAGAGGGAAGCCATTTCTGTCATTCTTTTAAAATTAAATTTCAATACATTCAAATTCAATACGTATATTTTTACCTTAGCATTTAACTAGTTTTCTATGAATTATGTTTAATGTTTTATACCTTACATTTTTGATGTACTTTAAATCAATGTATTGGATGTGATGTTGTCATTGACATTTTAGTATGTCATTTTTTTGTTTATGTAAAGCACAATGAGCCGCATTTTATGTATTTTTATTATTATTGTTATTATTGTGTGAGCAACAGCCGAAAAGTTGTATCGTATATACTTGGTCTAATGGAGATTTGAATTCTAACTGTGCAATATTTGTATATTATATTGTATTTACATTATATTAAATTACGTTATTATAAACAATATACAGCTGTAAAAATATATTAAATCATTTTGTGAATAAATTTACAAAAAGTTGTATTGAATATATACAGTACCTGGTCTAATGGAGATTTACTGTATATTCTAACTGCAATATTTTTATATTATATTACAGTATTGTAGTCGAGACCACCTCACTCGAGTCCGAGTCGAGACCGAGACCAGAGAGAGTCGAGTCCGAGTCAAGACCGAGTCCATAGAGAGTCGAGTCCGAGACCAGAGACAGTCGAGTCCAAGTCGAGACCGAGACCAGTGAGGGTTGATTACCTAATTTACTTCTATTTACTTAGAGAAATCCTTTTTTTATACTAAATTTACTTAGAGTTTAAAAAATATGATCAGTTTAGGGTAAAAAGGCCACATAGTAGGTGGTGTTAAAAGTAGTTTTATTACAATTTGTCATGCGCAGTTGCGCACTAGAAAATCACCAATCACTGGGCGTGTCAATCAATTTAAAGAAATATTTTATTAACA